>NW_018480032.1:1284-131491 GCF_002113885.1 Mizuhopecten yessoensis | reverse complement strand
TAGTCCTTCATCCCAGCATGCTACAGGCCTAATTTCAGTACCCTGGGCCTTTTGGTTATTGAGAAGAAGTTGTTTGAAGATTTTAAAGACATTTGACCCCTGTGACCTTGAAAGTGGGTCAAGGTCATTCATTTTAACAAACTTGGTAGCCCATGATCCCAGCATGCTACTGGCCAAATATCATCTTCCTAGGCCTTTTGGTTATTGAGAAGAAGTTGTTTAAAGCAAAAAGTTGACGCCGGACGACGGACGTATGGACGGACGACGGATGCCGCACCATAACATAAGCTCACTTGCCCTTCGGGCAGGTGAGCTAAAAATGCTTATTTTGTCCTATTTTCCCCCAGGAACTAGCATAAGTGTACAATCTACTTTCATTTTATCAATTTTAACACACATATATATATATTGAGATTTTTCTTTTTATCTTATGTCTTCGTCTGTAAGGATCAATTTACTGCTGCTGTAATATATATACATGTATGTATATGTTATCCTGTACCATTTCTATGCAATTTGAACAAACAATATCCAAATGTCATCACCATCCTTAACAACTAATGAGGCAGCTGCGAATGACGGCCAACTTAAATAAATGGCAAACATCTTGGTGAATGCTAAATCCAGATCTAAAGACACAAAGCATGCAATGACAAATAGCAAACATCTAATTCAGAGGCCCATCCCGGTGAAATAATTTTTTCTACCTGTACAACAGATTGTCGAAATTACAATTAATAGTCAATTGATCTAGTGTTTAGATATCTTCAACATTATGCTCTATTGTGTTATCTAAAAAGTTTTAGGAAACGACAGATTTGAATCACCCCATGTATTCAATGAAATAAACAGGACATGGGGCTATAGGAAACTGTATTACAGAGGCAGGGTGCGTGTGAATTAAGATATTGATTCGAAGCATTTCCATGGAGTGGCTCTGTCTAACCATTGATTTGCCCAGCACTAGCATCAACCCCAGAATCTGGTAGCTCCAAAGCCTGGCAGTTACGCTAAGACAATATTAGTTTTATATGGTGTGGAAGGATTTAAACAACAGTTGACAGGGTCAAATGATTAAAGTATTAGGACTGTGTGCTTCCATGCAGGAATTTATGAAATGTTGGACCAGTGACCCGTTATGTCGTCAAGGAGAAGATCTTCTAGTGGCTATTCTGTTATTTCAGGTAAGTACAGCTTGTATGTCTAGACACGTGTTCTTGTTGAATGGAGTGATGAAAGCTTGGTCCCCATCACTCTCCGAGGTTGACTGTCCTCAGTTCGGGAGTAATGACCTTGATGAAAGGTCACCTTCAAGAGTTTGTCTGTCCTCAGTTGTGGAGTTACAAACCTCAACCCACTTCAGATGATGTCTCCCTTCAGTGAAGGTGTGATGACCTTGGTGACAAGTTCCTCTGCAGAAGTTGTCTGTCATCAGTAAAGGAGTGATGACTTTAGCCCCCCTTCCAGAAGTTGTCTGTCATCAGTAAGGGAGTGATGACTTTAGCCCCCCTTCCAGATGTTGTCTGTCATCAGTTAGGGAGTGATGACCTTAGTCCCCCTTCCACAGGTCATCTGTCCTCAGTTAGGGAGTGATTACTTTAGCTCCCTTTCCGGAGGTCGTCTGTGCTCAGTAAGTGAGTGATGACCTTATTTAGTCCCCCTTTCAGGGGTCGTCTGTGATCAGTTAGGTAGTAATGACATTAGCTCCCTTTCAAAAGGTTGTCTGTGCTCAGTTAGTGAGTGATGACCTTAGTCCCCCTTCCAGAAGTTGTCTTTCCTCAGTTAGGGAGTAATGACCTTATATTTAGCCCCCTTTCCAGAGGTCATCAGTGCTCAGTTAAAGAGTGATGACCTCATTCCCCCTTCCAGAAGTTGTCTTTCCTCAGTTAGGGAGTAATGACCTTATATTTAGCCCCCTTTCCAGAGGTCATCTGTCCTCAGTTGGGGAGTGATAGCCTCAGTGACAGTGTTTCCCCATCTCCAGAGGTTGTCTGTCCTCAGTTAGAAAGTGATGACCTCAGTGACAGTTTTTCTTAATATCCCAGAGGTTGTCTGTTCGGTTTAGGAAGTAATGACCTCAGACCCCCTCCAGAGGTCGTCTGTCCTCAGTTAGGGAGTGAAAACCTCAGTTCCCCTCCAAAGGTTGTCTGTGACCTTAGCAAGGGAGTGATGACCTCAGTGACAGGTCCCCCTCCAAAGGCCAAATGTCCTCAGTTAGGTTGTGATGACCTCAGTCCCCCTCCAGAGGTAGTCTGTCCTCAGTTAGGAAGCAATGACCTCAGTGATTGTTTGACCCCATCTCCCAGAGGTTGTTTGTCCTCAGTTAGGGAGTGATGATCATGACCATAGCCCCTTTCCAGAGGTCGTCTGTCCACAATAAGGAAGTGATGACCTTAGTGACAGCTTGTCCCCATCTCCCAGAGGTAGTCTGTCCTCAGTTAGAAAGCAATGACCTCAGTGATTGTTTGTCCCCATCTCCCAGAGGTTGTTTGTCCTCAGTTAGGGAGTGATGACCATAGCCCCTTTCCAGAGATCGTCTGTCCACAGTAAGGAAGTGATGACCTTAGTGATGGCTTGTCCCCATCTGTCAGAGGTCGTCTGTCCACAGTAAGGAAGCGATGACCTTAGTGACGTCTTGTCCCCATCTCCCAGAGGTTGTTTGTTCTCAGTTAAGTGATAGGTCCCCTACAGTAGCAGTCTGCCCTTATGCAATTTACAAAAAACAACTTCCTGTATTGGGATCAGGAATACCAAATAGAGTAGCAAGTACACTCCTGCCCGGTGACCTGTGGTGGAGCTAATTGAGTGACACATATCCTGTTGGTTAAGGACCAAGAGCAACAGATGTCCCATTGATAGGTGACCTGGAGGGACTATCAGTGACAGACAGCTAATCCTCCTGGTACTGATGATCACATGATTATTAGACACCATCAGGTTAATCACTACATCAATAATGACTGATTTGATTTACAAATTGACATTGATCTGAGGGTGTTTACCGTACTGATACTGTGTCAATCTGTGGGAGTGCAGTGCTATCTGTTTGATTTGCTTTAGATTACCTAAAGGCAAGAAATCCCTCAAACATGTAAACATCAGCTAGCTTTTCATGAAGGTTGGTGGGAAATTACTATATCAGCTTAAACAGTTAAGCTTAATTACAACACAATCATACCAATTACGGTACACTACAGATGTCGGACCATTTACTTCTGTAGCTACCCAGGGTATTTGGTATTGTTCAGCTTTACTTCATTACCTGATTCAGGAGATTTAACCTTTAAAAGGCGGTCCTTCTAACTCGATTTAGTCCCAGAGTAACTTGATTCTGTATCTGTAACCGTATAAAGACAGCCCCAAGATTTCCTGATTCAGCAGATTATGCCATATTAAGGCAGTCCATTATCCAGATTAAGTAGATATGACCATCTAGATTTTTCAAGATTTTTATTTCACTCAGACACACATAATATGTGTAACAAGAGGTCATGTATATATAACATAGTTTGAGTGCATGACAGGCTAAAAGCAGTCCTGCACTTTCCTGATCCAGTAACTCACTAGCAGCGACCCTATTGGATATCTATTATGTTAACTTATTTGAAAAATAGGGCAATGTATGGTGACCATCCATGGTCCTTTACCTTTGGATTGGACAAACTTCAGCATAAAACAGAAAAAAAGAAAAGTAATGGATCGATGATGATATATATATAAAATTTTTTTTAAATAACAGTGACCTTGAACTTTAATGATGTCACTTACTTTCTGTGAAACTTGTCCAAGGATTGTTAAAGGTTAACAGCACTTGTGAAGTTTCATTAAAAGCTGTTAAGAAATATAGATACCAGGAGTGTGACAAGGGGTGTGACAGTGAAATTCTGTTTTAAGTACAGTAACAGCAACTTTGACCTTTGATTGATTATGGCAAAGGTAAACATACCAGTGAACTTTCATCACGGATCTGTCAAGAAATATGGCCACTAGAATGGTGATAGAGAGTGTGACCTTGACCTTTGACAGTGGTAATCAAATTGTTTTTTTTTATGTTGAAATAGGTTCCATTACTGTCCTTAATGGACCTAGTCCTTTGAAATTCTACTTGTTTTTCTAGGAAATAAAAAAAAATCTTGTTCCGCATGTTACCGTACAGCTGGTAGACAAAGTGCTAGTCTGACATCTATATATAGTCTGCCAAGCTGCTGAGGGAAACATTGACTTCTGTGTAGATAATTTTATCAACAATTCATTCCAGGTTGATCCCATTCCCATACAAAACTTTTTATCAAAACAATTATAAACAGGCCTTAAATGTTTGATCAATACTGAACCAGCAAGTTAGCATGTCATGCTATAATATGCAGGATTATGAATAAACCAAATGATCAATGTGTCGGCTTTTTTGGCTCTCGATAAAATTGCCTTGGGGAATAGCTTAATTGGGAAATGACATTAATTTGGGCTGTGAAGTGGTATTGGCCTACCCACAATAGGGTCGAAACAATAATGGAAGGTTAAATTAAAGTACTTTTCTTCATAATAGTTTTATTTTGATACCAAAATGCTTTTAGTGCAAGTATCTGTATCGATAGTTCCCAGTTTGGTAATAGGACTGTAGTAAAACCTGACAGAGGGAGACAGATTAATTCTTATGGCCTAGATTGTGTTACAGATCTTAACAAGAATTCCACGGGAGTGGAATGTGGTGCCTGCTCTGCGCTTTTAGTAAGAAAAGTACGTGTTTTGGCTTGAGTTATCGCGTAAACAGATATGCCAAAACGGGGAAAGTTCAAACTCGACAGAAAACCTGTAATTTGAAAGGAATTGAAAAATAATAAAAAAAATCTTGCATTTACTACACAATGCCCTTATTTGGTAATACAAGCAAGACCAGCATCGCCTCATTGGTATCCATAAAAAAATTCTTGAAAATGCAAGTATGCTTAGCACTGCATGCAGTTTGAGTTTGATTGGCCCAAGGAAGCTCAAGTTATCGCACGAAAACAAATTTTCTATTCATAGTAACAGTGACCTTGACCTTTGGACCTGAAAAGTGATCCCAGGCAAGCACTTTTGGTAAGGAAGCACTGCATGAAGTTTGAGTTTGATCGGCCCAAGGAAACTCAAGTTATCGCACAAAAACCTCTGTGCGGACGCCGCCGAAATAGCAATACCTATGTGTCACACACACCCCCCCCCAATATCACCCTGACATTTCATGCATCGTTTTAAGTGTTCCACAGTGCTGTCACTGTGCACGGGTCTAACCATTAAGTTTATACACAAGTGTCACTGATTAAGTGAAGTTTCACCTTTAGAGGCGAAACTAGTAGGCCAAATAAACCATATAAAGGCTAAGTGATCACCTTATATTCCACTGCAAGGCATTCACCAGCCATCTATTGTCCATCTCGTTGTCTGGTTTGAGCTTTTCGTTTTAATGTATACGTAATTACTACTAGTCGAAAACGGCAGTCGCCAGGTGCTGGCTGTTGGTCGGTGGTTTTTCTCCGGAAACTCCAGCTTTCCTCCACCACCAAAACCTTGCACGTCCTTAAATGATCATAGCTGTTAATAGGACATCAAATACAAACAAACAAACTGAAAACCCCACTTATTGGTGACGCTTGAGTATGTTGTAATTAAGATCCTTCTTTAAATGTGTCTTACCATGATACGTCACACCTTTGAAGTTTCAAGAGAAAATTTGAAGCCAATGATAAGTTAAGGTTTAGACTTATAGCACTACAATAATTTGATCATTGACATTTTGCCATGACCTTCACTACGATATTGGCCTGACTGTGTTATGCAGCACTTTGTCGATCATAAAAGGCACATCATTGAAGTGTAATAGAAGGGGGAGAAAATGCAATGGTCAGACTGGGGTTCAAACCCAGGACCCTCCGAACTCTAGACGGACACTCTACCAATTGAGCTATCTGGTCGCCGATGATCGACCCAGTCCAGTTACGCTACAGAAATATCGTTAGAAGAGGTGAAAGTGATCAGAGTTTATGCAATAATTTCCACTCTGTTCATGATCCACATATATGTGAAGTTTCGTAAGTAAATAAAAAAACAATAAGAACTTATGTTCTGGAAAAATATTACAATGATTTGACCTTTGATCCTTTTGTCATAACCTTAAGTCTTCAGCTTACAAACCTAAACTTGCTAAACAACACAGAATCTTTCTGTTCCTATAATATTATGGAACCCATTTATTATATCAGATATTATGATAACCTATTTATTATATTTTTTCCATAAACTTGAATTGTCATAAGGAGAAATTTACTATTCAGAAGACATGGTATGGCAAGCATTTACAATGATTTTACATTTAACCCTCTGCTGGGCCCAGTTGTTCAAAACTATCATTAGTCTAACACTGTCGTTAAACCCTGGTTAGCGAGTCGTTAAAAGTTAACGACGTCGTTTACTGTTGTTCAAAAAAGGTTACTTATGTCACTTTGACCTCTAGAGGTAATGGACCAGGGACTGTTCCACGACACACTGTCTGGTCACGTTAAATATATCAACAAGAGTTACAACAAATTGCCTTTGAACCCTTATTTTGACCGTGACCATTTAGGGTATGGGTCTATGGGTAAAGTCTGGATAAGGTAAAACAATGTATATTCTTTGTTGTTGTAATACTGTAACAGACCATTTAATATTAGCTCAAAATGTCTCCTGAACAATGAACAAATAGTCATTCACACGTCAACAAAACACCTCAGGTTTCCATAAGGCATCCATTTTGACCTTCAGATTTAATCAAAATCCTGCAGATCTTTGAATAAGTGTAAAGATGATGTCATCTTCAATTTCAATTATTGGCAAATCTTCTTACACATTCAGAGCATATTATCACCTCTCAAGCAAACATGTTTTGAAATTTGCTTGCACAGATAATAAAACAATTCATCCAAACGTGATCAAAACATGAAATATGATAAACAGTGCAATTAAGACATTCACAACTGAAACAAAAGGCCAATTGTTACTCTTATGTATCTCCTGCAGCTCTTCTGGGAAATCTTCTCATGATTTTCATAAACTGCAAACCTGTTCTTCCAGTAAAGTTACCTCAAAGTAGACTCTTTGACATTTAAGATAAGTAAAACCCATGTCTGTCACAGCATCCCATATTAGGACAGCGTCATGTCAAGTCAGTCCTCTAAGGACCCTAGAAATACTTATAACCGATACAGAACTTTGCCATAAACGATTTCTAAACCATTTTCTTGTATAGTAAATAAATAATTCATGATACCAGTGGGTAGCAGATGGATCAGGTTTCTATGGTCTTTATGGGTGATTTTATCAAAAAACCAAAATGTTTTCCACAAGTACACCTTTAAACGTTTAGCACATCACTTGGTAAATATTACACTATGTTGCAAAGATTGAAAGAGAAATTTAAAAGTTTGATTCCTGAAGTGAATTGTGTTTCCTGATTGTGAAGCCCAAGGAAATAGTGCTGTACTGAGGGAAACAAACCTTCATATCTCCCAACTGCCATGGTAACACATAGTTTATTTCTCAAAAAAATAACCAACAAATTGGAAATATATCATACATAAGATTACGTTTGTCTCTGTTGAAAAATAACCAAGAAACCTTATAGATCACCTAGAATTTCATCTTTAATTTAAAACCTGTTGAATACTGCACACATTCATCAAGAGAAAAATACACAATGTAACAGGGATGAAATCTATAGAGGCAGGCAAGGCACCAAGGACATGTATGGTAGCATAAGTGGATATATTTCGTCATGCCCAGCTCTTTGATATGGTTATAGGTTGGGGATCTCCACTGCTTTCATGTTATGTTATAGGAAGTACAAAAGGACAAGGCCAGACTCTGTGCCAGTCCTCGTAGCAAGATTGTATTTGACTCTAGATCTATCTGCTTGCAATTGTATACATGGTTACAGGCTGTGATTTTCAACTGTTTCTATGTTATGACATGGAGGTGAAAGCTACTGTTCATTTTGAAATAAAAACTGAAAAAATTATTAAAATATTAACGTTTTTCTATTTGGTATTGGGATATGGATTTTTGGCATTTTCAGCCAAATAACTAGCTGTATATATCTGTATATACATATCATTTTTTTCCCGTGTTACAAACAAAACACATCCAGAGCTGTATGAACAGTCTGGTGTAATCTGAGACAGGCATTGTTGATGTTGGGTGTCGAAATTCACTAGAAATAATAGTATGGTCCAGCATTGCCTATTTTAATTGAGTTTTCAGATACCAGTATTTTAAAATGAAATCAAAGCTGGTGAAATTTCCGATGAGGCTGTGTTAATTAATATATAGATCCCAGAAGGGTGCCAAGCACCTACAGCACAGAGTTATATCTGTAGTGTTATTGTACACAATGTCTGATCAATACAGACTTGGTGAAATTGATAACTTGATTTAGGCCAGGGGACTTATGGGAGAGTTTTTGTCGGAATTGAATAGCCATATAGTAAATCAATGTTGAAATAAAGACCTTGGTATGAAGAACTTTCAAGTCTGGTTTGCTCAATCCTTTCACCTCTAGATACCTTTAGTAGACTCTACCATATATTTATATGGTTGAGTCCATAATGGTCTACAGCAGTGAAAGGGTTAAACAGTAGAATTTCCGAAGCTTTTATCATACATATACAACAGTAAAAAAAAATACCTCATTGATTCCATATTTCATTCGACCTTATCCAACTGTAGCAGATTTTAGTTGTACAAAGGACAACGTTTACCTTCCAGCCTCATGGTAGTTAAATAAGTAGAGCGGTAGACTGGGAAGCTGGGGTCACTGGTTTGATCCCCGGTGGAAGCATGTCACTACTCACTTTGCTGTCACCAATGGTGTCCATTAATATTGCCCTCTCTGTGGTGACAGGGAGTTGGAATCTGGGTTGTTGTGGTGTTTGAGGTTGAATACTTTTAAAAACGGGGGAAGAGTGTGGTAGAATTTATTTATACATAGAATTATGGTTGCCTTCTAGCTTCACCCTTGAGGGCCCTTTTGCTCCATTGGGAGAGTGGCACACTGGGAAGCAGAGGTTTGCTGGTTCGATCTCTGGTGGAAGCACACTACTCTCTTTCCTGTTACACAACTAACACCCTATCCCCCAACCCATCCAAACCCCTTCACCATTTTCAAAGTTGAAACAATATGCTCCCTTCAAAATTGACCTCTGAGGTTAATGTACCATGTCTCATGTGATTTTTTCTTGTCCCCTTAATGGAATGATGTTTGTTACAAAAGTGTGTCTTATCATGCAGTCAATAACAAATCCCACTATATCATATTCTCTCACCAAAATATATTTTCAACATAGCAGACATACTGCTCCAATATAATGCCTGCGGTTTGTTGCCCTAGGGTATACCATAGTCGGTAAACCCAGTCTTTTAACGCCAATCTGTTGCTGTAAGTTTTAACCCGCCCTGGGAAATGCAGTCCTGTATACAAAGCCTGAACATCACACACACACACACCACACATCCCCAAAACACAGTTCTGGAGAAGTGACGAACCACAGAGAACTCAGATACAGCCATGGTACCAGGAGCCATGGTGGCCGAGTGGTTAAGGCGTCTGACATTCTGATAACCCTAGCCTCGACCACTGGGCTTCAGGTTCGAGGCCGACATGATGCAGTCGCCAGGTACTGGCTGTAGGTCGGTGGTTTTTATCCAGGAACTCTGACTTTCCTCCACCACCAAAACCTTGCAAGTCCCTATGTTATGGCCATAGCTGTTAATAGGATGTAAAACACAAACCAAACCAAAGCAATGGTACCAAGCCTGAAAAACTCTTTCTAAGAACATCTCTGAAAAATCACGTATTTCCACTGTGTTTTCTCACTAGCAACAAGAGCATATTAAGATCTCTCTGAAATCCGAATTAGTGGACCATTTTTTGTTGTTTTAATTTTTCCCAGTTGCCACCGTTTGAAAGGTCAAAGTCAATGCCTGTAGAGTTTCTAAATGTTATATTTCCTTAGTGGGTTTATACTGGTGCCAATTAACACAACCACCCAGTGTTAAACAAGAAGCACTAGCTTATAATAGTCTGTCAATAGTATTGACTATCAATAACTTAATTGTGCCAGGCAGCTGATAAACCAGAAATAAACTTAATGGCTGTGAATAAAATGGCAACAAAACAGCACACCTTTTATGTCACTGACATTATAGTATTGACATTTAATTAAGGTCAGAAGATCGTTTATCAGCGTAATTAACTTAAGGTCAAAGAATTTTATTTGGTTGATGTCAGATTTAAAGAAAATCTTTATCATAACAATAAATTGGTTTGTGTACGTACTATGAACTAGGTTGTATTGTAAATGTAGCAGCTGTCTTAAGTAAACCTGTCCCTTTGCACTGTGTTTTTTTGTATATATACAGTAACCGCCCCTTAATTTCATTTTGGATGTAACGGTAGAACGAATGGGTCACTGGCTAGTTTCGTTGATGAGGTAGCTCAGTCGGTTTAAGCAACAGTATAACAGTCTGAAGTCCAGAGTTCAAATCTAGCCATGCTGACTGTTTACACTCAGGTCAGTGTTGTCATTTTTATCATTTTTTCAGTAAGTCCCGCAAGATACGTTTTTCTTTTCAGAAATGAGTTAACAGTCTCCAAATTGTAGTTACAGTCTTTTGCAGTGGTACGGGGATCCTTAAATCTGGTTTCTCTAGCTATATATAGGTACACAGTCCGGAATCTGGCAAAGTTATAATGTCAAAACTCATAAATACAATATTTGACATAATAAGCTTCCTGGGTGCTAAGCGATTTGAAAAATTAAACTAAAAATAATTGCAAAACTTTCTAAAATTCCTAAAAATAGCCATGATAGAGTTGTTATTTAAAAGTTAGTTGGTAAATTATGGTGAAAGGATTGGATGCTCAGGCCAAAAAGAGGATTTAAAAACAAGGGGTGGGGCATTTATTATGTGAGATACAGTTATTGATGAGGAATGAAGTTAGACAAGCCAACTTTTAACATGTAATTCAAGAAATAGAATGAGCTATAAAGCATTGAAATGGTTGAACAAATTACAATTTAATACCAATTGGAAGTTGTCAAATATGGTACTTGGTTTAGGAATCAATCAAGTCTAGGCATGCACATTTTCCCAATGTAATTCAAGAAACAGAATGTCCAAATTTACGTGCAAATTGGAGCTGACAAATATATTATATGGATAGGAATCAATAAAGTTTGGACAGGTACATGTTTTACCATGTAATTCAAGAAACAGAATCAGCAGTATAAAGCGAAAGGTGAAATAAATCTCAATGCATCAGAGAATCGGCAAAGCTCACTCATGCAGAAACATTGACACTTTCGGTATTGACGCCAAGTGTATGTAGACATTGGAATGTGATGTTTTTCGGTTGACGGACCAAATTACACATTCATTCCAATAAAGGATTTACATAATTTCCTCCGATTTCTACAGTGTAAATAATCACCTCTTTTGATTGTATACATGCCGGCCGCGAATCGCAAGTCATAAAGGGATGTCCAACAGATCAATAAACACCACTTGTGAAGTTGTACGAATGTAAACAGAGAAAATCACCCGTAACATATTGATATTTCTATATATATACCAGTAGCCTTGTTTTGTTGGAAACACTCATTGCTACAGAAGACCTAGATCTGTCACGTCTCTCTAGTCAATCATTATGACAGTGTTCCTGTCTGTTCAAAGTTCTACTACAAAGCTAATTTGCATCTAGTTTATGATCATCGACCAGAGTACCCATCTGGAATGAGGAGGATTTGATATGGGTAGCGGGCTATTATCAGCTAAGGTCATTGACCAATTGTATACTTTACTTTCAAATGATAAACGTGCAGACAGTGGTACATTTGTACTCTCGAATCTTACAGACATTAACGTTAATAACTGAAGAATTAATCAAGAAATATAGTGCAGTAATGATGGGGGGGGGGGGCACAGTAACAAATAATCTTTGACCTAAAGTAATGGGCTTATAACGGGACAACAAAAAACATTTATTGACATTCTAACTGAATTGCAATAGATATGGGTGGGCTTATAAGTAGGCATGGGCTTATTGGTGGATACATATAGGTATATACCGAAACCAAGATATGCTGGCTATTAATGTGTACTAAATATGTGTACATATAACAAAGGACAATAAATAGTTCATGGCTCAAGTTTAGAAGGTCCTCGTTTCAATCCCTGAGGTCTTTCTCAAAAT
Organism: Mizuhopecten yessoensis; assembly: GCF_002113885.1. Taxonomy (NCBI): domain Eukaryota; kingdom Metazoa; phylum Mollusca; class Bivalvia; order Pectinida; family Pectinidae; genus Mizuhopecten; species Mizuhopecten yessoensis. The sequence goes on along the minus strand of NW_018480032.1, from coordinate 119,226 downwards.
GCTGTCCTGTCACATGTCATATTTCATCCCCCCATCATTTACCCTGTTATATATCAATACCCTTATATTTCAAAAATGGCTGTTACAAAAGTATGACAGGTTTCTCAAAATTGCTTTGAACGAATAACCCTGAGCTTTGGCAGATGGTCACTGCATCCATTTGTTAAGGTTTAATAAAGACTGATAACTTTACGACTTTTTATTGAAAATTTTAGAAGTAACTGTTAAATAAAAACATACATGAGGTTGATTTTTTAAGTTTATGTAAACTCTGTCACCCAAAGTCTTCTTCTGCCAGAGTAATTGCATTATTTGGAAAAAAATTGTCTCAGGGCCAGAGGTGCACACAAATTGTCTGCCATAAGCAACTTCAGCAACTTCCAGGAAACAATGGATGAATTTAACAACCGGAGGCCCTCTATAGAGAAAGTAATACATTGTGCTATTACCCTGGTAACAGACACATTTGGAGAGCCATGGTGGTCGAAAGGCTAAGATTTCTGACATCTACGATCATTAGCCCTCTATAACTGGTACGCGGGTTTGACGCCTACATAGGGCTGCTAGACGCTAGATACCGACCAAGGTTCAATGGTTTCTCTCCAGGAACTCCTGGCACATACTTAAATGGCCATAGCTCACTCAGTTGATAGAATGTAAAGCACAAACCAACCTAACCAAACCAGACACACTTGTAAAACAGGAAATGATGAGACTTTAACGACATTGTTTAGGTTTACTGTTGCTGAACTAGATATTTGTTTCTGTGAACAAAAATGTATATATCCTCTTATATGGTTTAAGTTATGAAGTTATGGCCCGGACAAGATATTCCTGAAAACTTTGCACTTATTTGACCTTTAACCTCGAGGTCAAGGTCACAGTGACCTAACAACATTGCACTGTACATCCCTCTGTGGGTGATGCAGATACACTGCAAGTTTTATCAGGATATCTCTAACTCAGCACACATTTGTTCTTATTATTAGAGGAACTGCTTACTGCTAAATAGAGGAACTGCCTACTGCTAAATTATAAAATGCATATATAAACAAGTTCTAATTCTAATGGGGAACATAACAGAAGTCCTCAAAACTGACCCCTATAGGTTCCCTCCTTAAGATTTGATCACTATATATGTATTAAAAACCCCCGCCATACCCATTCCTTAGGTACTACCCTTACTCTATCACCAAATTATTCATATTAACCACCCCTCTATTACTGTTCTATAGGTTTCGACCATAGTTTCCTATACACATTATACCCCCAGATGATGCTTTGATAGAGCTTATAATGCCATGATATATTTGCATACTAAGAATTAAACACAGAGAGGGACAGTTGGCATATCACTTTGGCATACATCTTTAAATGTTTGAAACAATCAGAGTTTTTTTAACCTTTGACCTTGTGGTTAAGGCCACAGTGACCTAATGACACTGCATTGCACATCAACTGTAGTCGATGCAGTTATACTGAAAGTTTCACCAAGATATCTTTAATTGTTTAAAAGTTACAGCCAATCAAGACACAAGATTTTCCTGAAAAATTGCACATATTTGACCTTTGACCTTGGGGTCAAGGTCACAATGTTCTAATGACAGTGCACTGCACATCGCCTATGGGTGATGCACGTATACTGCAAGTTTCATGAAGATATCCTTAATGGTTAAAAAATAACGGCCCAGACAAGAAATTATTAGAAGAACCAGAACCAGAACTAAGATGTCGTCAATATTTTTTGAGAAGTTTGGAGTACAAGCATTCCAATTTCCCAAATTACTAAGTGCCCTGGGTGTTTATTATGTCAAATACAGTATTCCTCCTACATGAACAGACTTGTTTCTTGAGTGTGAGTGTAATAACCATACTTGTAAGTTCAAGGTTAATAAGATTATCATACAGACTATGCTGATCTCCACAAAGGCATCAATGTAATCAAGGTGTATTTGTCCAAGTGTCTCCGCTGGGAGTCGAACCCAGAGCCACAGAGTACTTAATAAATTCAGCTAAAAGCTGAGCCAGCAACAAGCAACTATATGGCTAATTAGCACACCATGGTATGGAAAATCAATCATTGCTAACCAAACTTTTGGTGACTTATTCAAGCTTTTTTTTAATGTCACAAATTGAATGTCTAAACAATAACAGGAAACTTCTTTTGTAGGATTACCTGGTAAGGCTCAAAATGTTTTATTAGAATCATCAAATGCAATGTAGCATTATTTCAAAGTCCTAACATTCTGTAGGAATAACAGGTCATCATAAAGATGAAATTAATATCTGAACCACAGGAAGGATCTATGTACATGTATGTACTGATTCTAGGATTACAGGACATAATATTATATTTAATGACAAAAGAAGGGAATTCTTCATTAGGATTATAACATAATATTTTGATCTAAGAGGAGAACAAAATATTCTGTTTCAAAATTTTGAGATAAAATGTTTTCATTGTCAGAATGAGGGCTCTTTGTTTCAGCAATGTAAAAGAGGATGTTTAAATTTGGGTAAAGGGTACCAACAAGTTAACTATATCATTACCAATGTCACTGATGAAAAATATTTGTATGTGACATTTTTCAAAAGAGAAATATTTAAAACAAAAAACAAAAAAATAAAAAGCACTGCATGGGTCAAACAGGGAACATTTATATTAAAAAACCTACATGAAAGCATATGAAAGGGAAGCTACTCTAGCCAGAAAAAAACTTCTTTTAGGTAAAATGCTTCATCTTATATATAGAGGGGAGAATACTCCAAGTCAAAAGAACTCTGAGTAAAACTCTTCTTAACGATGAAATATGATGCTGTGGTACCTGTTACCTTAACTTTATTGGACGAAATATGTATCTTTCCTAGAAACATCTACATTTCAGTACATTTGCACCAGTAATATCCTCCTAACACTGACTTGAGTACCAGAGATACCCTTCAGCCACTGTACCAGATCTATAGAGTGTGAAGCACCTCACACTTCATATGGCTAAGTAATAAGCTGATGATAACAGGCAGTCAATTACTCTGGAAAGCATTACTGTGACTGCAAAAATCTGTTGTCTTCAACATGTAAGTGCAGATAAGGTTAAGCTCAATAGAATCAGAGGAGGACCATCTATACAGTAGGTTTTCTAAGGTTTCCTCTGCAGTTTAGGATAGTTGATCAGCAACATTGTCACCAGTGCAGTTTCATTAAACCCATACAACTCGCAGGAATGTTGTGATTTTTCCAGTTCTCATTAAAGGACTTGTCATTAAAATATGGTGTTTGGTGGATTCAGGAAGGATCGAGTGACAGTTTAAAAATAGGTATTTCAAGTGCTGAAAGTTAAATGGAAGCCCAATTATTCACAGAGATGATGACAGCTAAACTCTCACGTCAGCAGTCATAGTTTGAATGGCACAAAACTTATAATGTCCTGGAGTAATAAATGTGCACACATGGCAGCATCACCTTGGTTAAACATCCATATTAGATTCTTCTTGTCCCTTAATGATGACGAAGTATTTCTTAAATGCAACTACCAGAACTACTCTTTAACTCATTCACCCCTGAAATTTCATAATGAACTATTCCAAACTTTGAATTGGAAGATTTCGCATGTGTCTTTAGGCGTAAATGAGTTAAGCAAACAATAATTTTCACAGCAAGTATTTGTATTTTGCAACTCAAATGATGGAATACGTTCTTAGAACTCAGTAGGACGATCATGTTGTTTATTATACTATAAATATAAATTGATTGCTAAATTTTATTTGGAACAATTTTTCTTGTAGATTTATAATATTTTGTTCACACAGACACAATACCATACTTCAATTTTTCACAGTAAAATTTTGAAGAGCAAAAAAGGACAGAAAATATTAAAGGGTATGAGACGAAGAATCACACCCTGACTGTGATTAAGGACTTTAGTCTCAGTATGATATGTTGTATCTCAGACAGGACTTTTTCCTTCTCTGTTACATTGTTTTACAGGACAGTGAAAAATTGGAGGTGGGCTTATTACCAGGCATGGGCTTATCACCGGTAAAATATGGTACCTTGACTAGGATAATCCTGTATAAAGCAATATTGTGAAAAAAGAACTAGTACATATTTGTTATACAGTTAAATCTTAACATTGTTATCACAATTGGTTTTCACTAATTACAACCCAGGACCTGTTAAGACACTTCATTTTTACAGGTTTTAATTTACTTGTGTACACATATATGTAAACAGTTTATTAAACCAACTTGTAAATCAGAAAACAGCTTGAGATAGCTTTACATTACAGCCCCATAGAATGCCATATTTTATAATAGAGATCAAATGTGTTTTATTAGTAATAGTGGGATAGGAAAAATAAAAGCTTCTCACCACAAATTTCTGTAATTTGTTGTATCCTTTTTATTATGTACAGTATAAAACAATAATGAGGATCAGATAAGTCCATTATCACAGACTCCATCGTATGGGGCGATGAGGCAGAACAATAACAATGCTAGCGGCATCCTCTCATTAATATTCTCCTGCAGGTCTCACATACAGGTAACTTGTACAGGCTTTGGTGCAAACAGACTAAGCTAGCTGTCTGAATGTTAACATAATAACAACTGTTAAGATTTAGAACATAAACAGATGAAAAATACAATATAGATATACCGATATATATGAACATCTCTATTATACCTGTGTTCAGAGACCACTATAAAAGTTCCCCATTGCAGTCATTTCATTTTTTAACTCACTAACCTGTATTGAGAAACCACCTGTGTCCTGAGACCACTCTTAATGTTCCCCATTGTGGTCATTTCATTTTAACTGAACCTGTCTAAAGAGACCACTTGTGTCCTGAGACCACTTTTAATGTTCCCCATTGCAGTCATTTCATTTTTAACTGAGCCTGTCTAAAGAGACTACCTGTGTCCTGAGACCACCTTTAATGTTCCCCATTGCAGTCATTTCTTTCTGAACTGACCCTGTCTAAAGAGACCACTTGTGTCCTGAGACCACTTTTAATGTTCCCCATTGCAGTCACTTCATTTTGAACTGAGCCTGTCTAAAGAGACCACCTGTGTCCTGAGACCATTTTTAATGTTCCCCATTGCAGGCATTTCATTGTGAACTGAGCCTGTCTAAAGAGACTACCTGTGTCCTGAGACCACCTTTAATGTTCCCCATTGCAGTCATTTCTTTCTGAACTGACCCTGTCTAAAGAGACCACTTGTGTCCTGAGACCACTTTTAATGTTTACCATTGCAGGCATTTCATTTGAACTGAGCCTGTCTAAAGAGACCACCTGTGTCCAGAGACCATTTTTAATGTTCCCCATTGCAGTCATTTCATTTTAACTGAACCTGGCTAAAGAGACCACCTGTGTCCTGAGACCATTTTTAATGTTCCCCATTGCAGGCATTTCATTGTGAACTGAGCCTGTCTAAAGAGACTACCTGTGTCCTGAGACCACCTTTAATGTTGCCCATTGTAGTCATTTCATTTTAACTGAACCTGTCTAAAAAGACCACCTATGTCCTGAGACCACTTTTAATGTTCCCCATTGCAGTCACTTCATTTTGACCTGAGCCTGTCTAAAGAGACCACCTGTGTCCTTAGACCACTTTTAATGTTCCCCATTGCAGGCTTTTCATTTTGACCTGAGCCTGTCTAAAGAGACCACCTGTGTCCAGAGACCATTTTTAATGTTCCCCATTGCAGTCATTTCATTTTAACTGAACCTGGCTAAAGAGACCACCTGTGTCCTGAGACCACCTGTGTCCTGAGACCACTTTTAATGTTCCCCATTGCAGTCATTTCTTTCTGAACTGACCCTGTCTAAAGAGACCACTTGTGTCCTTAGACCACTTTTAATGTTCCCCATTGCAGGCTTTTCATTTTGACCTGAGCCTGTCTAAAGAGACCACTTGTGTCCTGAGACCACTTTTAATGTTTACCATTGCAGGCATTTCATTTGAACTGAGCCTGTCTAAAGAGACCACCTGTGTCCAGAGACCATTTTTAATGTTCCCCATTGCAGGCATTTCATTGTGAACTGAGCCTGTCTAAAGAGACCACCTGTGTCCTGAGACCCCTTTTAATGTTCCCCATTGCAGTCATTTCATTTTAACTGAACCTGGCTAAAGAGACCACCTGTGTCCTGAGACCATTTTTAATGTTCCCCATTGCAGTCATTTCATTTTAACTGAACCTGGCTAAAGAGACCACCTGTGTCCTGAGACCACCTTTAATGTTCCCCATTGCAGTCATTTCTTTTTGAACTGACCCTGTCTAAAGAGACCACTTGTGTACTGAGACCACTTTTAATGTTCCCCATTGCAGTCACTTCATTTTGACCTGAGCCTGTCTAAAGAGACCACCTGTGTCCTGAGACCACTTTTAATGATCCCCATTGCAGTCAGGAAATGAACCTGTATTAAGAGACCATTTATGATAAGAGATGACTTCCTGTACTTCTGAGGATTGTTTCATTATTCAGGTTAAACTCTTTACAATTCAGTACATTTCAAGGTAAATAAGTGGATTTTGCACTCTGTCTATTTTTCCATGAAATTGTTTTTACTTCCATTTGCTCTTTAAGAATTTGCACTGTTTAACTTTGTTTAATATTATTACAAAATTCCTCCAAAAATGCTTTTAAAACTTTTATAACGTTCTGTGAACAATGATCCTCCTGCAAATACTGCTACTGCAGCTGGTCTTCTCTGCTTTACCCCAATGTTGCAGTATACACTCCCAGGGTGTGAACACTTGAGCATTGTAACATCCCAGATCAATGAAAGCCCCTGAACATTCCCCCATAGTAAGCTCAGTGAGAGTGTTTGTAAACACCTATGATGATCCCCCCTTTGGTCAGACTGCAGAAGTTCTGCATATAATACATAAACATCATACTTGAAATACTGTGCTAAAATATAATCCTAGAATGTTTACTTCTCTGACTGGATGCTAAGATAAGAAAGATGTAGATGTATTTTACCTACGTACATTTATATTTTATGTGACACAAATGCCTAACCATCTGTGACAGAGATCCTTGTAGTGACTAGTCACAATGATTCAGCCAGCCTCCTTACTGCAGACACTAACAAAAGCTATATATATAGTCAAAGGTGGACATCTGTCTGGTACCTTCATTAGGCTAAAATATCTGTTATCATCCAATCTGGTGGAAGCTGAACCCTGCGAAGTCACAGTGGACACTAGTGAACTGTGTGTAGACCATAATAAATGGGAGATATGCATGTAATAATGAGACATATTGATATAAATAACCTATAACAGTGTGTATTTCGTTTGGAGATCAATGGAACCAGCACTTTTAAGAAAAGCAGGATTCTACCCGTGTTAAGATGTCAACATGCACCCAATAACATGACTGAGTGTTTGGTAAATAAGTCAACTGGAAAAAGTTGATATAGAATACCAATACCAATACCCCTATCTTCTAAAATAGACGTGACACATTCCGCTACTGATCTACCTGTATTCACTAGCTGCAGAAGCTGACTGCTCAACTGTGATGACGAAGTTTAACTGTCAGTTCAGAACTTTATCCTTGTAAGGTTCATCAAGTATTCATGTAATACTTTAAGTGCTCAAAGGTATCTTTGATCCGGATGATCTAACAGTTGTGTTTATAATAAACATCCGATGGATTGAACCCACCTTGACATACCAACACAGTGTGCCAGGCTTAACAGTACCGGACACAAAGGAACTCGACTGAACAGCGAACAGGAGCCTGTTGTTGTGGAAATGTACCAACTCATCAGCAGGCAGTCTCATCTATTTGTGTTTTAATTCATCAATAATGCTTGTGATGAAAGTTAAAGTGATAAACCAATTAGTACGAATAAAGTCGTCACGGCGCTGATCATACCTGTACGTTACTTCTAACTAAACTATGTGTTTGCATGCTTAGACCTGCTCACAATATCGTCACGGAAGATTCTGTCTTACATGTTACCTACACAGAAGATTCTGTTTTACATGTAACCTACACAGAAGATTCTGTTTTACATGTAACCTACACAGTAGATTCTGTCTTACATGTTACCTACACGGAAGATTCTGTTTTACATGTTACCTACACAGAAGATTCTGTTTTACATGTTACCTACACACAGAAGATAATTCAATAGAACGCTGTCATTTCACGTCTCCAACTGCAAGCAAGCCTGCAGATGAAGTTTGTGTTTAGGACCTGTGAGATGGATAAAATTCTATTGGACTACAAGTGACCCGACAACTCAATATTGATTATATATGGTGGTGAACCATCATTCTCTAATGGAACTATGAAAACATGCATTTCCTGTCGGGTAGAATAAAAATAAGGTCCTATGTTTTGTGACAGTCTTTCATCAAGGCATACAACGACAACTTGTTGACATTTCCATAACTGTCAAGTAAAAAGGGCAATTATATACAACCAATACGCAATGCCAGTGGAATTCAGTGTCCTCGAAAATGAGGTGTTTGAGACCTATTGGCACTTCTCTCAGGATGAATAGCAATCCCCGTTTGCTAATGGCCTATTCATGTGGAACGAAGAGTTTTTAAAATTGTATTGAATCAACAAATTGTATTGAAGGATACAATTGGTAAATTTCCATACTCTGACAAAAAAGAGACCCAATGTCATATTAATAGTAATTTTGTACGAATTGGCGTGTGAATTTAAAAATAGTCACTTGGAAATAACAATGACATTGTGCAATGAAATAGCCTGACATTGTGTGTGCTGTAATTAAAAACTTTTCCTAAGAAATTTACTAGGAAATGTTTGCATCCAGCTTCAGTTCCCGGGAGGGATTAAACGCGGACAAGAAATGAATGAATGGGTTGTAAACTAGATGGATGCTTTCAAATTGTGTTTAGAAGAGGAACAAATCATACAAAATTCCAATTAAGTGGAAAACCTGATGCAGCACAGTCTCCAATCTGGGGCTCTTCGGCTCACGGAAATCACCAGAAATCCATTTCGACTCTGAATGAATCGGAATAGGAGCCCTCTACTAAGTCCGCGTTTTGTAAAGAGAAATTCTATCAGCCAATCTTTTTACAGTACAGTAACTTGACCAGGACTCCGGACAGAAACAACAACGGTGATCCACAAAACTGTTGACAACAGATCCATTTGCAAGTTTTGTGATTGGTGAAAATTCTGGCTATATATACAATTGATAGTATAAAGACAAGGAGTTTAATAGGTTTTGTGATTCTGTGTAACACTGTTAAGGACTACAGGATATTCCGATACCTATTACAACAGCGGTACATTGCTTAGAGAACTCCGTAATTGTTGGTTGAATATAAACCAGTATACATCACTACAGAGGCGAGGAGTGCCAAAGCTACAGAGGGCAAGTGCTAAAGCTCTGCTTTCACATGTCGGCCACAGAGCGTCTCAATGTCGAGGGTAAGTCAGTTCAGATAATACCGACCATTCACAGTATATAGGGCTAACTAAGGAGCAAGAACGAACCCAGTTTGTCAATGACAAACTACATCCAGCTTGACCTTTAGAATAACTCGGGTTTGTCAGAGACAAACTACATCCAGTTTGACCTATCTATAGACCAACCCAGGTTTGTCAGAGACAAACTACGTCCAGCTTGACATATATATACTATAGACCAACCCAGGTTTGTCAGAGACAAACTAAGTCCAGCTTGACCTATATATAGACCAACCCAGGTTTGTCAGAGACAAACTACGTCCAGCTTGACCTATATACTGACCAACCAGGGTTTGTCAGAGACAAACTACGTCCAGCTTGACCTATATACTGACCAACCAGGGTTTGTCAGAGACAAACTACGTCCAGCTTGACCTATATACTGACCAACCAGGGTTTGTCAGAGACAAACTACGTCCAGCTTGACCTATATACTGACCAACCAAGGTTTGTCAGAGACAAACTACGTCCAGCTTGACCTATTTATAGACCAACCCAGGTTTGTCAGAGACAAACTAAGGCCAGCTTGACCTATATATAGACCAACCCAGGTTTATCATAGACAAACTACGTCCAGTTTGACCTATATATAGACCAATCCAGGTTTGTCAGAGACAAACTAAGTCCAGCTTGCCCTATATATAGACCACCCCAGGTTTGTCAGAGACAAACTACGTCCAGCTTGACCTATATACTGACCAACCAGGGTTTGTCAGAGACAAACTACGTCCAGCTTGACCTATATACTGACCAACCAGGGTTTGTCAGAGACAAACTACGTCCAGCTTGACCTATATACTGACCAACCAGGGTTTGTCAGAGACAAACTACGTCCAGCTTGACCTATATACTGACTAACCCAGGTTTGTCAGAGACAAACTAAATCCAGCTTGACCTATCTATAGACCAACCCAGGTTTGTCAGAGACAAACTACGGCCAGCGTGACATATATATACTATAGACCAACCCAGGTTTGTCAGAGACAAAACAAGTCCAGCTTGTCCTATATATAGACCAACCCAGGTTTGTCAGAGAAACTACGTCCAACTTGACCTATATATAGACCAACCCAGGTTTGTCAGACAAACTATGTCCAGCTTGCCCTATATATAGACCAACCCTGGTTTGTAAGAGACAAACTACGTCCAGCTTGACCTATATATACTATAGACCAACCAAGGTTTGTCAGAGACAAAATAAGTCCATCTTGACCTATATATAGACCAACCCAGGTTTGTCAGAGAAACTACGTCCAACTTGACCTATATATAGACCAACCCAGGTTTGTCAGACAAACTATGTCCAGCTTGCCCTATATATAGACCAACCCAGGTTTGTCAGAGAAACTACGTCCAACTTGACCTATATATAGACCAACCCAGGTTTGTCATAGACAAACTACGTCCAGTTTGACCTATATATAGACCAATCCAGGTTTGTCAGAGACAAACTACGTCCAGCTTGACCTATATACTGACCAACCCAGGTTTGTCAGAGACAAACTAAATCCAGCTTGACCTATCTATAGACCAACCCAGGTTTGTCAGACAAACTATGTCCAGCTTGACCTATATATAGACCAACCCTGGTTTGTAAGAGACAAACTACGTCCAGCTTGACCTTTATATAGACCAACCCAGGTTTGTCAGAGACAAACTACGTCCAGCTTGACCTATATATAGACCAACCCTGGTTTGTCAGAGACAAACTACATCCAGCTTGACCTATATATAGACCAACCCAGGTTTGTCAGAGACAAACTTCGTCCAGCTTGACATATATATATAGACCAACCCAGGTTTGTCAGAGACAAACTACGTCCGGCTTGACCTATATATAGACCAACCCAGGTTTGTCAGAAACAAACTACGTCCAGGTTGACCTATATATAGACTAACCCAGGTTTGTTAGATGCTTGTCTGAGGTAGAGACAAGACACATACAGAATTGACATTTACAACAGAAATTACAATCAGAAATATCAGACTTACAGATATAAAAGTTTAATGAAACAACTGTGACTCTATGTAATAATTCATAATGGATTCATGAAAATATCTATATTCAATTGTCGAAATACATGACAAAAAATGCATCAAAGATATAATGCCTTATATAATATATAATTGCATGCCAAAGGCATTCGAACCATAAGCAATGTGAAAGATGTGGTTTGGTTAAAAAACCAAGGTTTATTACTATGGCATACGTAACATAGTGAAACATTATGTCAAGTTGCTTCATTCAACAAGGATTATTGTTATGTTTTTTGCATAATCCTAACATTTCTATTGTGTTTTAAATTTCCCAAGGAAGACAATTTGTAACACACCACTCAGATCATTCATCAAACAACTTATTTCAAAGTACTGCTGGTCATGAATGGAACAACAAGTGCTCGATGTCATATTTTTAATTCATGAATGTATAATTAATCCTTCTGAATATTTCTATTTCCTGAAATACAAACGACTTATCAGAGTACAGTGCCATATATTTCCATAGTCTTATTACTATAAAGGAGATTATTTTGTCCCTCCTTGATATCTGAATTGCAGGAAACATTGATAGAACATTATAACTCAAATCCTGACATAGTGTACACATGGAGACTGTTAGTCTGCAACATATAGATATTTCATAAGAATCATAATGTAGAACAAATGGGAAATTGTATAAAAAGATATAGACAAATCCTCTTAAATCTGTTCATAGGCAAAACAAGTTACCGACAAACACATAATATACATGAAAATAGATTGTATAGCATGCATGTTTCCATAGTGTTTTGGCTATCATCAGTATAGCTTTGCATGTACAACTTGATAATAATATCTATAAATATTCATGAGTGGCAATCTTTATCCATTTTGCCCCAAACTTTCCATACTTTTATAACATCAAGCAATTCGAAAGATAGAAACAAATTACAAATATTTCTTATTCCAAGATGCTTATAAATGATTGTACATCAGAAATTGTTGCTGGATGGCCACTAAAACCATAAGGTTTGGTGGTCTTAAGTTTGACAGCTACCTTAGGAAAGGCGTTGTGTTTATAAGTTTGACAGTCACATCAGCATAGGACACAGCCGGTCGCCTGGTCACCAAAGGCGACCAAAACCTCAATTGGGCGACTAGAAATTGTCAAAATATGGATAGTTACTGGCCCAAAAATAAATCATTGGGCGAGTACAATATTATTTTCAAAATCGTAGTTTACTCCCATAAATTAACCACCCCATTTTCGGAAATCCTGTACTCTGGGTCACTCCGTTAAAACGTGCAAGTGCATCAGAATTGACACAGACAGTCAACATGACGGATACAAACAAGGGCTGGGGATTTAAGTAAGTTAACTAATGTATTTTTACGGATTTAAGTAAGTTAACTAATGTATTTTTACAAGTCGTAAGTTTTCTTCGCTGTAAGTTACTATTTTATGTTGTTTGGTCTGCCGTATCACCAATTCTCGCCAAGTACCAATTCTCGCCAAAGCGCATATTGTGTTTTTTTCACACACATTCCAAAGAAGCTGAATTTTTAACCATATAAGCAAAATTTCAAGACTTAACTGTCCTGTACGCCGGCGATATCAGGTAATGAACCCTAAGTCGCCCCAAAATCGCCAGCTGATCGTCAGGGGGTTCACATGACCTTTTTTTTTTTATCTAAATATAACAAAGTCGTCTGCAGTTGTAAATTCCTACCAGGTGAATTCAGTGACAATGAAGACTATGGGAATAAGGGGAGTTTTTTTAGGGTTATGTGTCGGGAGGGTTTGATTAAAGAATAAAGAACATCTATTTATATTGCTTTATTGGCATTCTTTATTGCTCAACATTGAAAAAAACCTTGGTAAAATAATTTGGCTACCAATATTCATTTTGGGCATGTGAAATAATTTTTGTACTCGCCGAAAAAAATATCCCTGCATGCCTCCATCCGGGCCAACAAGATTGATTAATATTAAAGTAATAGAAAACTTACTTTACGATTACCTTAATATAAATATTTATTCATATAAGTTTGACAGCCACTTCAACTTGACAATCTCGTGATCAAAAGTTTGGCAGTTGCCTTAGCTATACTTAAGGCATTGTGTTCATAAATATGATCGCCACTTCAGCGTGAACAAGTCGTAATCAAAAGTGTTTGACAGCCACCTCAACTATAAGGTGTTCTGGTAACATTGCCACTGCTAGCAGCACTTTCCGGTAACATTGCCACTGCTAGCAGCACTTTCCGGTAACATTGCCACTGCTAGCAGCACTTTCCAAGTTTTTCAATATTATCAAGGCCAGCTTGCATAGACAATCTATTTATAACCTATAAATGCTCCCCTGGTCAATGTTTTTTTATATTACACAGGGCTGCTGTGTTAAATACAGGAAAAAAGCCAGCATCAATATTTTCACATTATACAGGGCTGCTGTGTTAAATACAGGAACAAAGCCAGCATCAATATTTTTATATTACACAGGGCTGCTGTGTTAAATACAGGAAAAAAGCCAGCATCAATATTATTATTAACTCTCTGATCCTGGTGAGATAAAACCCTCTGCAGTATAGATTTTCTGATAAAAAGCAAAGTGAAATGAATCAGATTTTAACCTTATTAGTAAAGTTATTCATTTGTGGTATGACCATAGCCTGTTTGTCAGAGAAATGTATTCCCATTCTTCTATGTTATTATCAAGTGAAAAGCTGAAGTTGCAGATGTGTAGTCATTGAGGTGATATTATAAATGTGCAAAGAATGAAATGGTGATGTAAATGTGTAGTGATGTGATTAAGTTGTAGATTTGTAAATGTGATGATGTGTTGCATGTTTTAATTAAATGCTTTCCGCTAGGAGGAATTCCCCTTTAGCTCATTCAGAAGAGTGGCAGACTGTGAAGCGGGGGGTTCTCTGGTTCCATCCCCTGGTGGAAGCATACCGTACTACAATGTTCTATCTTTCCTGTCAGAAATGGTGTTCGTGGCCCTCCCTGTGGTGACAGACTGGGTTGTTGGGGTGTTCAAGGGCAAACTTATTTTTTTAAATTGTTCATAGTATTAAATGGTTGCATTCTAGCCTTGTGCTAGAGGGAATTTCCCTTTAGCTGAATTGGTAGAGCGGCAGACTGGGAAGCTAGGGGTCGCTGGTCTGATCCCTTACTCTCTTTCCTGTCACAAATGGTGTCCTTGACCTTCCCTGTGGTGACAGGGAGTTAGAACCTGGGTTGTTGTGATGTTTGAGGGCGAACGCATTTATAAAAAGGGAGAAAAGTATATCAGATTTTAATTGTACATAGGATTACAGTCGCCTATTAGCTTCACACTAAAGGGAATTCGATTATTTCCCTTTAGTTCAATCAGTAGCGATGCAGACAAGGAAGCTGAGAGTGGTCGCGGGTTCGAGCCCTGACAGAAGCATACTACCGTTACTGTCCTCCCTTTTACAGATGTAGATGTATAAGTGAAATGTGATGATGTTGTTGGCAGAACTCCCACCTACAGAGGTTATTGCCTTCATTGTGAGGTAACATGTCAGAACTCCCACCTACAGAGGTTATTGCCCTTATTGTGAGGTAACATGTCAGAACTCCCACCTACATAGGTTATTGCCCTCATTGTGAGGTAACATGTCAGAACTCCCTCCTACAGAGGGAATTACCCTCATTGTGAGGTAACATGTCAGAACTCCCACCAACAGAGGTTATAGCCCTCATTCTGAGGTAACATGCCAGAACTCCCACCTACAGAGGTTATTGCCCTTATTGTGAGGTAACATGTCAGAACTCCCACCTTCAGAGGTTATTGCCCTCATTGTGAGGTAACATGTCAGAACTCCCACCAACAGAGGTTATAGCCCTCATTCTGAGGTAACATGTCAGAACTCCCACCTACAGAGGGTATTACACTCATTGTGAGGTAACATGTCAGAACTCCCACCTACAGAGGTTATTGCCCTCATTGTGAGGTAACATGTCAGAACTCCCTCCTACAGAGGGTATTACCCTCATTGTGAGGTAACATGTCAGAACTCCCTCCTACAGAGGTTATTGCCCTCATTGTGAGTTAACATGTCAGAACTCCAACCTACAGAGGTTATTGCCCTCATTGTGAGGTAACATGTCAGAACTCCCTCCTACAGAGGGTATTACCCTCATTGTGAGGTAACATGTCAGAACTCCCACCTACAGAGGTTATTGCCCTCATTGTGAGGTAACATGTCAGAACTCCCACCTACAGAGGGTATTACCCTCATTGTGAGGTAACATGTCAGAACTCCCACCTACAGAGGCTATTGCCCTCATTGTGAGGTAACATGTCAGAACTCCCACCTAAAGAGGTTATTGCCCTCATTGTGAGGTAACATGTCACAACTCCCTCCTTCAGAGGTTATTGCCCTCATTGTGAGGTAACATGTCAGAACTCACTCCTACAGAGGTTATTGCCCTCATTGTGAGGTAACATGTCAGAACTCCCACCTACAGAGGTTATTGCCCTCATTGCGAGGTAACATGTCAGAACTCCCTCCTACAGAGGGTATTACCCTCATTGTGAGGTATCATGTCAGAACTCCCACCTACAGAGGTTATTGCCCTCATTGCGAGGTAACATGTCAGAACTCCCTCCTACAGAGGGTATTGCCCTCATTGTGAGGTAACATGTCAGAACTCCCACTTACAGAGGGTATTACCCTCATTGTGAGGTAACATGTCAGAACTCCCACCTACAGAGGCTATTGCCCTCATTGTGAGGTAACATGTCAGAACTCCCTCCTTCAGAGGTTATTGCCCTCATTGTGAGGTAACATGCCAGAACTCCCTCCTACAGAGGTTATTGCCCTCATTGTGAGGTAACATGTGTGCCCTATAATCACCACCAGTTAAACTGCCTGAAATCAACCAATGGAAGCTGTTACAGTAGAGATTGGTAATGTCACCACGAGTATAAACCTATCGGTAAATGTTATTCATTGATGGTATTTATAGCATGTTTCAGCACTGAGATCAATTCAAATGTATCTTTACCAGGCTATTAGAGTATGCTGAGCACACAAGTACAATAAGTAGATTACACCATGTAGTTTGTTTAAACACGTCCCAACTACAGGAATGTCCCACACTAAATCAGTGTCAGGAATCAGGCAGATAGATCAAGCTAACGGGTAAGCTCGCCCATACATCTGCTTGAGCCTAACCAGGCTACATAATTAGGTAAAGAAGACCATGACAACGTCGTCCTAAATTTACCAGCCTTAATCAAAATTACGTTAACTAATTTCAACACATTAGATGTGTCATCATCAAGCTACAAGAAGTTTAGTTTTCTAAAGTAAACCACTTTCTGATATCTTTTTGACCAGATAAGCACCCTGACATTTTTAGCAATTTGGGAAAATTAGGATGACTGCAGAACCTTTCAAGCCTCCGAAAAATGGCCATAATGGATACTTTTTCATGTAAGCTGGTAAATTACGGTGAGGAAATGGTACTCTTGGACCAGGATGGATCAGGGAGTACTTATATGGGTTTGGGTACTATATAGGTCAAATTTGGTACTGGCGGAGCCTGATGAAGCCTTAAAACCTATAATATCACATGTATATAAACATTTAATATTTTATTTATAAAAACAGATGATTACAAATGTAATCTACTAGACATTTATGTTAGTGTTACAGCTGTACATTTTTCTCATTAGCATACTCAACGAAAGCAAACACTAACAAACGTCTCAATCGATGATGTCACAATTTTCGCGGTGCAACGATGGAGTCTAAACCTCATGTTGATGATGCCTCATAATTATATCGTATTTACATTTATTGGCACTGTAGTATGAAACAAATAGAAAATGAAAGATACAAAGAGACTTTCCTGAAAAAAATGCACTCAATGATACATTATAGCCTATTTTCAATCTGCCAGCCTGGCAAATTTTATTCAGTGGACATGAAACACTATTTTATACACAAACAGTTATCCTGGTTTGTTGTTGTATGCTCCAGTGCATTTAGTCAAAAGAACATGTTTTTAAGTCCCATGCTAAAAAAACCTATATTTAAATCAAAAATCTAAAGAATAACATTAATATGGAAGATAACTGCTTTACAAATTGCTACAAACATCGTCATAGGCAAAGAGTTATGATAGCTTTTGGTACATTAAAACTAACGTCTAATTCTCCCATTGCACTCTTGTAACAAATTTGAAAAGAGAAACAATTGATTTAATAACAGAAAATAACAATTTATGTCTGAGTGCATCTAAATAATTTTAACAATAAATAATAATCATTGACAAAATAATGCATATTTTATTTAAATATTGTCGTAACTACACTTCAGTCTGTCAAATTTGGCAATTTTTGAATGGAAAATGATTTATTGTCCAAATGCAAAGCTTGTTTTGTTTGATTTTGACATATTTGTATTCTATAATATTCATGATAATACAGGATTCGCAGTAATACAAGGTTAAATTTTAAAATGTTTATGAGAATAAATTGTGGACTGATATTAATGTTGCACGGTTTACCAGTAATGTGATGTAACAAAATGTTTACATGATGCTGGAAAGTAAAGGTATCTTTTAATTAGGAAAAATGATTTAACTTATTGTGCTATGTTAGTAATGATGGAATGAAGGCTAATGGAAGAAAATTACAGGAAGGGTGTCTTTAAGGCCCTTTTTCGAAAATGAGAATTATTTGATGGTAACTTACAGAGTTATTGCCCTTTGTAATAATATTATTATTGGACATTGTGAACAAGAGAACTTGAGTAAATGTTAACCAAGTTTGATGAAACTTTGTATGCAGCCATATGTCAATCAGATCTCGGACTAGTTCGATAATGGGAAATATTCGACAGTAACTTACAGAGTTAGTGCCTTTGTAATAATATTATTATTGGACCTTGTGAACATGATCCCCCTCAGAACTTGAGTAAATATTACCGAGTTTGATGAAACTTTGTATGCAGCCATATATCAATAAGATCCCGGACTCTAAATGGGAATTATTCGACAGTAACTTACAGAGTTATTGCCCTTTGTAATAATATTATTATTGGACCTTGTGACCATGATACCTTAAGTAATCATCAACCAAGTTTGATGAAACTTTGTATGCGGCCTTATATCAATAAGATCTCGGATGAGTTGGAAAATGGAAATTATTGGACAGTAACTTACAGAGTTATTGCCCTTTGTAATAATATTATTATTGGACCTTGTGAACACCAGAACTTGAGTAAATGTAAACCGAGTTTGATGAAACTTTGTATGCAGCCATATATCAATAAGATCTCGGATGAGTTGGAAAATGGAAATTATTGGACAGTAACTTACAGAGTTATTGCCCTTTGTAATAATATTATTATTGGACCTTGTGAACACCAGAACTTGAGTAAATGTAAACCGAGTTTGATGAAACTTTGTATGCAGCCATATATCAATAAGATCTCGGATGAGTTGGAAAATGGAAATTATTGGACAGTAACTTACAGAGTTATTGCCCTTTGTAATAATATTATTATTGGACCTTGTGAACACCAGAACTTGAGTAAATGTAAACCGAGTTTGATGAAACTTTGTATGCAGCCATATGTCAATCAGATCTCGGACTCTAAATGGGAATTATTCGACAGTAACTTTGCCCTTTGTAATACTATTATTATTGGACCTTGTGAACATGATAACTTTAGTAATTATCCACCAAGTTTTATGAAACTTTGTATGCAGCCTTATATCAATAAGATCTCGGATGAGTTGGAAAATGGGAATTATTCGACTGTAACTTACCGAGTTATTGCCCTTTGTAATAATATTATTATTGGACCTTATAAACACGATAACTTGAATAAATGTTGACGGAGTTCAATGAAACTTTGTCCGGTAATTATTTGACGGTAACCAGCAGAGTTATTGCCCTTTGTCATTATATTATTATTTGTCCCTGTGATGTTGATTGACATTACACAAGAATAGATGTAAATTCATGTGGTACACCTTCTTTTTTCATTCATATGACACATTTTTGATACTAATAAGGTGCTATTAAAATTTTGTGCCTTATTTAATAAATTATTGATTTACACTTTTACTTGTTTCTTTTAACCAAGAACAGAAGACAAATAGTTACCAAGTTTGTACAAAACAGACCCCTTGGGTCAAAATTGGAGTCACACCCATTTATTTCAGTTATCGTGTGCAGGGTCCAACAATAATAGAATTACCAAGGGGAATAACTATGTAAGTAATGGTCAAATTTGTCAGGTATTGAAACTCATCCAAGATCTCATTGATACAAAGCTGCATACAAAGTTTCATCAACATCGATTCATATTTACTGAAGTTTTTGTGTTCCCAAGGAAACATTAATGGACGATGCAGCAAACTAGGTCACTCGGACCGACGAAAAGTATGAATTGGCCCCTGGATGACAGTCCTAGTTTGAATCGGATGTCAGGTGACTGTTAAGGCACATGGGCCTCTTGTTATTACATTACGTTAACCATGCCATCGGTGTTTGTTGTAAAAAGATATCACCTATCTGACCTTTGTAACAAAACAAGACTCGTTTGCCTCTTCTGTATTATGTTGCTTCTGCTTTTTGCTGAGACAGTTAGGCATTTTGATACTTATACCAACGTTTTCTAACATATCAGTAACGGCACGAAAACCACGGTCAACAATCAATATAGCTTTGCCACAGAATTTGAAGAGTTATGGTTTGAACACGCAACAAGTCACAATGAGTGTAATTTACTTCAGTGGAAAAGGTAACTTCGGGCTGGGATGTACATGTAGGAATATCTTTTAACTCATAAAAGGGTTTTCTACATACATTGAACACAGGGTAAATAGTTTTTATTTAGCTCATAGGACACTTTTTCTTTTAGATAGGTCAAAAGTTGTTCCACATATATTTTTGGAATGTTAGCAGTGTGCCTCTTTTTACAACATACACTGATGGCATGGTTAACGTAATGTAACAAAAAGGGAAGAAATCAAACGCCCCTCTTACTACTATAAATACTCTACTGAGCCTGTTTAATCTACATACATTCATATAGACTAGTACTGTCAGGAAATATTTGGTGTTAGGCAAGGAGATACACTTTGGTGCCTGTACTCTAAATCACAGGAAAATGTGTATTTAAGTAAAAAGGCATTGTGGGATAAGTATGAAACTTTCACAAATCAAATATCATCATATAACTAAACTCTATGCCAAGTANACATTTGATAAATCAATGAAATCGGTTAACTTTAACGATTAAAGCAGATACTTTCCTTGAGGCTAGGAGACTTAAAATTACCAGCAAATCAAACTTCATATATTAAATCAATCATTTTACAGTAGTTGTGGTGGCAAATGCCATTTTTGATTTGTAAGTTAACTTTGATAAGTAAAAAAACAAATCAGGACCTGGAACTCACTTCAGCCACAGGTGTTGAGCAAATAGTATATGAAATATATAATATACAATACTAACAATTGATATCTTATACTTATAGCATATAAAGGGTGTCATGCACCTTTTAATTCACTTAAAATTGAGAGATATTTGAAAAAGCCAAGTTTGAGATGTGTCCAGAGGCTATAACACAGTATAAAACAAAAGGAAAGTATGTAGTCAATATGCAATATATGTAAGTCTACTTAAATGAGTGAAGTTTTAAATTTCAAGTCAAAATATTAATTTGAAAGGAAATTATTGAGAAAACAAATTACTTTTCAATTGAAAATGACCGAAAAGACCCCCCCTGACGTAATCTTTCGTTTTATATAAACAATCTTTAAGTGACGATTGAATTTCTGTCATTTTTCACTCTGTTACATATACTTGTCTAATTTATACATCTTTTCAAAAACAGAAATGGTATTATTTTGGTTTTTAAGCTCAGTTTGAAAACAGCAAACTATATTTGTGATTTACCATACCCCTTTTGGTACCCCCCACAGAAACCGACTTTCGGTCAAAGTTTTACCTTAGTTTTTCCGCATGTCATACAATAGGACATCTTTGAACGAAATAAGGAGGTGAAAATCCAAATATACCAAGGCCCAAAAAAGGGCCTTCTAGACACCCTTCCTTTGTATTTTCAAAACTATAATGTCAAGCATAACATTCATACTAAATTATAAATATATTCAAGCAATTCAATGGCCAATTGCAAGTTTGTCTGGTACTGTACAAAATATCTTATGGTAATGAGCCTTGGCTTACAATTTTAAGACACAGGATCCAATGGGCCTTTGGCTTACATTTCTAAGACACAGGATCCAACAGGCCTTGGCATACATTTTTAAGACACAGGATCCAATGGGCCTTTGGCTTACATTTCTAAGACACATGATCCAACAGGCCTTGGCTTACATTTCTAAGACACAGGACCTAATAGGCCTTAGCATTCATTTCTCAGACACAGGACTTCAGCATACATTTCAAAGAAACAGAATGCTATTAGCTTGGAATGCAATAATGACCCTTAACTGATATGATTATCTCTAACAAGTTCTTTGATTGGCCATTGCAGTATGCGTGACTGTAATAATTTAGATATTCTATGTGCTACTGTGACCCCGTCCCTGTACTTTGTGTAAATTATCTGCTGACGTTACAACTTGTACTTTGTTAAATTAAAACTGTACAACCTAACATTACCGTCGTTGTCAGGTGTCACCAGGATGTCCCTGAACAATCAACTCTATCGTTAGGGAGCTCTCCATACGCCAAACACATTTCTCACTCTGTGCCATTAACTTCCAAACCATCATGCTAAGCTAAACAAAGGAGGAAATCTGTCATATCGTGCAAGAATCTCAATCAACGGAGACTGTGTAAAAACATTTTATGGTGAAGAAACAAGACAGGTCTTTTCAAGCAGATTGTACCTTTTCGCTTGAGGAAACAGGAAAGGAAAAGCACCATGACAACTTAAAAATCTTACTTGTGTCAGGTTCTTGGTGAATGATAAGAACTCAATAGCGGACAAAAAAAAGTTATTCTGTGAAATATACCCGGTATATCAAAGCCATCAAGTGTGCATTTCAGTGTCATGTACAAAAGGTGATATAAAGGGATTAATGTGCCCATTGTCAGGTGTGGTTGGTCTTGGCATTGTTCTTCTGAAGGAATGAATCAGGCTTTCTAGAAACTTGGCTTGAATATTTATGCTACCAAAGTTGAGACAGAGGCCTTGCCTTTGATGCTCAGCAAAATTCACAAATATTTAATGTGGCTACTGTGATCTGATTGGTAGATCTTTAAAAGAAATTATAAAATTTCAATGAAACTTTCCAGGCATATATACTCCTAAACAAAGTCCTTTGTTAAAATTTGATGATCAAAACGAAAATCACAAATATTTAATGTAGTTGCTGCTATTAAATCAGCTGATGGTTTTCCTATAATTATATCTTTTGAAAGAATTTTGTCATCACTTTTTTTTTTACTAAACTAGCCTTGTTCTCACTTACTGCCCAAGTCCTTCACTCAGATGCCAAGACGTATAAATATTCAAAACATAGCTGGTGCGATCTCATGAATAATGCATACTGGTACATCATGGGTGAATTGTAATCAGTCATCATTTCAATTTAACTGGTGCATGCGACTCAAATTCCACTTCTTGTTTAGAAATTGGAATTCTCTGTATTTTTGGACAGCAAATAGAAATTAGGAGAGTTAAAATAACTTGCTCTTTCAATTGATTCTTCAAATCTTGATAACATCTTAAGCTGGCCAGATGTTCTTAATCTTTTTTAAGAAGAAAATCAATGATTGTTAATCAAATATAAATGAAACAGACACGAACCACACTTGTGTATGATGTACATTTAAGGACATTGGTCGCCATGAATTGACATAATCAAAAGGACTAGCTTTATCATCATGCTTTTCTAAAGTACACCAAAGGCCATTTCAACAGTTATGGTTAGTCTGTAGCTACCAGGTAAAAAAGAAATAAATTATTGTTGTTATGAATTATCCTACCATCAATAATCTGAAATATATATTTCCTGTTTTTGTAATGCCCTGGAGTACTTCTATGTATTAAAGAGTATACATATCTTAAATCTGTATGCCAGAATACAGTCAGTAAGAATGTATTGCTTATAATGTTTCAAAATATGACAGACTCAGTTTTCTAGCATTAATAATATTCACAGTTTAAAACATAACTACACTCAGCAGGGCCTTAAGTAGACCGTTGAGAATATGTTTTTGACTCTGAAAAATGAGTTTTGACTCTTATTAGGTTTAAATCACTTGTCAATTTCTCACATGTTTTGACTCTTCAAGTTTCAAGGAAATTGTGATTTGACTTCTGAAATTGATAGATCTCAAGGGTCAACCAAACGCCTTGCAGACCGTCATATGTAATATATTGTAGCTTTCAATATCTCTTCAGTTTATGGTGATATCCTCTCCTGCGTTCAAGTCATTTATCTCCAAGTGAAATCAACCCTCTACTTTTGCACACTTAGGAGTACTATAAGCTGGCAAAGGAAACGGTTTCCCTGACAGATTTCGGTGCCTAATAGCCACGTCTTTAGGAGGAAGAATCAATACAGATGAAGTATTAATGTTGGTGAAGGGTTTCCGATGGTGCCTACTACTCAAGCATGTAAAGCTTCTGTCAAGCTGTCACTTCCTTACATATATCTCCTAGATTTGAGGTTTATCTCGTGAAACCAATTTCTATTATAAATACTTACCACGGTCATTATAATGCATATTTCAACCTACTTGGCTCTTTAACTAAGTAAAATAAAGCATTGTATTTATCCTTCATTTCAAAACTGTTCAACTATAATCCTGGAGAGCAACATTGGTTTAATGTTGAACCAGCATTTGACCCCATGGAATTTCTGTCTTTCTTTTGTTTCCAAAATAGTTCATGTCGAACAACTTGTGCAAGGTAATTCTGTGGCAGCATCTTTCAGAATGTACTTTTCATAACAGAGAATATAAATATATAAATGATATACACTTGATATATAAACTTGATGGTACCCTTGCCTGACAAGTAGTCGAGAGATTCCTACCTGCCAGGGGGTGAAACCAGGACAGATGGCTGCCTGAGAGCCCTTGGTCATAAAAAAGACATTCTTCTAGCAGTGGTCAATCAATACATAAGACTATTTTTTCCTCCAAGAAACATCAATAATAAAACAAGAAGAAACCTTCTGGTACATGCATAAGAGTTTAAAAAAAGACACAAAGGACCTTATTGTTTGGATCTGGTTCTAACTCTATTGAAAAATGTTGACAGTATACACCTTGTTCAATAACACAACACAAATACCAAGGCCTTTATGATGTCACTCTATAGCTAGGCTACAAGGCTACACATTTCTACCCATATATAAGTAATATCAAAGAGACAAGAACTTTCACCTATTTTAATCACTATTGTGTACAATGTATTTAAATATTGAATATTTATGAAGGTGCTACATTGTATTGTGTTCTCAGCATTTGATGAATGGTTTGTTTAACTCGGATATTTATTGGAACCATGACTCGTTTACTGGCACACTTGCCATGCTACTCAGTCAGAGGTTGGATTACCTTGGGTTTTAGATCTTGAAGCCAATCAAGGTAAGAACTATGTTCATTCTCTGTCTGTATAACAGAATCCTAGTTGTTGATGCTCCATTACTTACTACTTGTGTTGACTTTCCTTTGATGGAGCAATACTAGTGTAATAGGAGAAGAAAAATGCACGGCCAGGCTCGGGTTGGAACTGAGACCCTCCAAACTCTACCAATTGAGCTACCTGGTCAGCGACGATCGACCAAGTTCAGTTTCGCTACATTCCTCCTTTCTTTTTCTAAGTCTTTGACCCCGAAGACACAACTATTTACAATCCAGGTTCGGGTATACCCTTGACAAGCGTCAATGCTTGAAACAAGGGTTGGTCACAGGCACCACTGCAACAGGAGAGGAAAAATGCACGGCCAGACCGGGGCTCAAACCTGGGACCCTCCAAACTCTAAATGGATGCTCTACCAATTGAGCTACTTGTTTGCCGACGATCGACCCAGTTCAGTTCAGCTATACACAAGAATAACTTGGTATCCACCCCGAATTTCTCCATCAGTTCACCAACTGATCACTAACCACAGGAAATTGAATTGCCTTGCCCTTTATTTGTTCTACCTCTCTCAATATATTAGTCTTTATAAGCCACTTAACACCTCCCGTGTAAGCCTACCGGCAGCAATTTCGTAGACCAATCTATTAATTATGACATCACATAACAACAGTTCATGTCAGCATCTTCCATAGTGACGTCACGATATGTGGTTATTGTTTCACCAATGGGGTACAGGAATCGTGTATTCCCAAGAGAAATTAACATATGGTTTTCAAAAATAAGATATGATCGTCATGGGAGAAAAAGTCCCAAAAACTTCTGATTTCATAAGTTAATTCTTAAATGGTAAAAAAAGACAATGAACAAACCTTGTGTCTTTATTGATTTAAACCCGAGTTAGATAAAATGACAGTCCACCACCACTAAGTACATTGGGGAACGTTTATTTTTATCCTGGTTGCTCCTGCTGATCAATTTCCAGGCCTTCCATTAAACGACGGAGGTGTGGGTTGAACATGGGTTAATTAATACCTTCAGCCACTTTGTATGGTTGACTTCCTGAACTGTGGAAGTTAGTGATTTAAAACTTGGAACCTTTTGACTTGACACACCTTCATTAAGGACATTCATTCTTGATGTAGTACCACAACAGATATCTAAATTCTACAGGGTGTTAGCTTTAATAACACGATAATGTTGCTTGTATAAAAATACCTGTAGTCACATCACTGAAGCACATTGCGAGAATTGGCAGGAAAGAGCTTTACAGAAATAGCTACGCTCGCCAACCATATCTCTTTTGTCACATATAATGAAAATAGATCATCATTTCTGCCGATTCATTTTTAAATTCTTGATGCAATCTCGTTGACACTTGTGATGTCATAATATACATGTTAATATGCCATGTATACAGAAAATTTATGGTATGGTGTTTAATTATGATGAAACTGTATAAAATGCATTGTCACTACATGTATAAGCAACAAATCAGAAAGATTCGTGAATCAAAGAGATTCTTGTGGAAATCAGAAACATCTGTGTCTTTTTTCAAAGACCACCTTTGGGGAAACTCCACAAACTGGTCTCTTACTAAGTACTTCAGGTGGTCTCTAGACTGATCATCAATACAAACTCAACTAACAGGAAAGTAACTGCAGTGGAGAGTCTTTTTAGTTGGTCTCTTGACAGTGGTGGTTTGACTGTGTATGGGTTAAAAGGAATTGTGTATAATGATTTGGGCATAAATCTGCACGATTAGTGATTATGAGACACTGCACTCACGAAGCAAATGCATTTTAAATCAAGGGTTCAAGAAAATGGATTAGGTTTCTAATACCCTGATACCAAATAAAGGCCGTCCTCCACTACATACAGGCACCTGTATCCTGGTGTTGTGTTAGGCAGAACAAATAAACATCGTAGAATTGCAGCAAAAGGTACCAGCGTCAGTTATAGACATTTTAACTGTCATGTCGAAAAATGCAGAAAGACATTTCATTAAATATTTGTCAAGTTTCGTCAGAAAATCCAATTCATATCCAAAGACTCTAGTTAGTGGAATGATTTTGTTGCAAAAGTCTGCCATATCTAATTTATTTCAACAATATTCTTACACCTGGAAGATGAGACAAGTGAATCACGGGAACTCGATTCTTAACAAATGCTATCAGCTGAGCACGATTCTTAACCAATGCTATCAACTGAACACGATTCTTAACCAATGCTATCAACTGAACACCAGGATAAGACAGCACAGGCAGCTAATGTGTCACAACTACTTGAAGAACCTGCTAAATATGTAGGTGGAAAAAAGCATTTATACGCTGTGGTGATAGAATCATAAACGAAAAACATCTCTGTCTACAGCATTCTCTATTGTCATGCTTTATAAATTAGAAACAACCAACCAAATGCTCTATCGTAAAAAATACAGGGAATGTCGTCTCAAAATCCTGATTGAATTTTCGATTGATTTTGACAGGTGAAAAACAGCTTGATTTTCTTGTGTTAAGTTTTAGAAACAAGAATGTAGCCCCTAAAGAACAATAACAAGTATGGTAGAGAATGGTTCCCCTTGACAAATCAAAGTCAATTCTAGAGTGACTGAAGGATCAACCCCTGGAGAACAATAACAAGTATGGTAGAGAATGGTTCCCCTTGACAAATCAAAGTCAATTCTAGAGTGACCGAAGGATCAACCCCTGGAGAACAATAACAAGTATGGTAGAGAATGGTTACCCTTGACAAATTAAAGTCAATTCTGGAGTGACTGAAGGATACTGGAGAACAATAACAAGTATGGTAGAGAATGGTTCCCCTTGACAAATTAAAGTCAATTCTGGAGTGACTGAAGGATCAACCCCTGGAGAACAACAACAAGTATGGTAGAGAATGGTTCCCCTTGACGAATTAAAGTCAATTCTGGTGTGACTGAAGGATCAACCCCTGGAGAACAACAACAAGAATGGTAGAGAATGGTTCCCCATGACAAATTAAAGTCAATTCTGGTGTGACAGAAGGATCAACCCCTGGAGAACAACAACAAGTATGGTAGAGAATGGTTCCCCTTGACGAATTAAAGTCAATTCTGGAGTGACTGAAGGATCAGCCATTGGAGAAAAATAACAAGTATGGTAGAGAATGGTTCCCCTTGACAATTTAAAGTCAATTCTGGTGTAACTGAAGAACAATAACAAGTATGGTAGAGAATGGATACCCTTGACAAATTAAAGTCAATTCTGGAGTGACTGAAGGATCAGCCATTGGAGAAAAATAACAAGTATGGTAGAGAATGGTTCCCCTTGAGAAATTAAAGTCAATTCTGGTGTGACTGAAGGATCAACCCCTCGAGAACAACAACAAGTATGGTAGAGAATGGTTCCCCTTGATAAATTAAGGTCAATTCTGGTGTGACTGAAGGATCAACCCCTGTAGAACAATAACAAGTATGGTAGAGAATGGATACCCTTGACAAATTAAAGTCAATTCTGGTGACTGAAGGATCAACCCCTGGAGACCAATAACAAGTATGGTAGAGAATGGTTCCCCTTGATAAATCAAGGTCAATTCTGGTGTGACTGAAGGATCAACCCCTCGAGAACAACAACAAGTATGGTAGAGAATGGTTCCCCTTGACAATTTAAAGTCAATTCTGGTGTGACTGAAGAACAATAACAAGTATGGTAGAGAATTGTTCCCCTTCACAAATTAAAGTCAATTCTGGAGTGACTGAAGGATCAGCCATTGGAGAAAAATAACAAGTATGGTAGAGAATGGTTCCCCTTGACAAATTAAAATCAATTCTGGTGTGACTGAAGGATCAACCCCTGGAGAACAATAACAAGGATGGTAGAGAGTGGTTCCCCTTGACAAATTAAAGTCAATTCTGGAGTGACTGAAGGATACTGGAGAACAATAACAAGTATGGTAGAGAGTGGTTACCCTTGACAAATTAAAGTCAATTCTGGAGTGACTGAAGGATCAGCCATTGGAGAAAAATAACAAGTATGGTAGAGAATGGTTCCCCTTGACAAATTAAAATCAATTCTGGTGTGACTGAAGGATCAACCCCTCGAGAACAACAACAAGTATGGTAGAGAATGGTTCCCCTTGACGAATTAAAGTCAATTCTGGAGTGACTGAAGGATACTGGAGATCAATAACAAGTATGGCAGAGAATGGTTCCCCTTGACAAATTAAAGTTAATTCTAGAGTGACTGAAGGATCAACCCCTGGAGAACAACAACAAGAATGGTAGAGAATGGTTCCCCTTGACAAATTAAAATCAATTCTGGTGTGACTGAAGGATCAACCCCTTGAGAACAATAACAAGTATGGTAGAGAATGGTTACCCTTGACAAATTAAAGTCAACTCTGGAGTGACTGAAGGATCAACCCCTGGAGAACAACAACAAGTATGGTAGAGAATGGTTCCCCTTGATAAATTAAAGTCAATTCTTGTGTAACTGAAGGATCAACCCCTGGAGAACAATAACAAGGATGGTAGAGAGTGGTTCCCCTTGACAAATTAAAGTCAATTCGGGTGTGACTGAAGGATCAACCCCTGGAGAACAACAACAAGAATGGTAGAGAATGGTTCCCCATGACAAATTAAAGTCAATTCTGGTGTGACTAAAGGATCAACACCTGGAGAGCAATAACAAGTATGGTAGAGAATGGTTCCCCTTGACGAATTAAAGTCAATTCTGGAGTGACTGAAGGATCAGCCATTGGAGAAAAATAACAAGTATGGTAGAGAATGGTTCCCCTTGACGAATTAAAGTCAATTCTGGAGTGACTGAAGGATACTGGAGAACAATAACAAGAATGGTAGAGAATGGTTCCCCTTGACAAATTAAAGTTAATTCTAGAGTGACTGAAGGATCAGCCCCTGGAGAACAATAACAAGTATGGTAGAGAGTGGTTCCCCTTGACAAATTAAAGTCAATTCTGGTGTGATTGATTAGGATCAACCCCTGGAGAAAGCAGCAATTATTAACAACACTTCAATTTTATTTTGTGAAAAAGAGTTATTTATGTCTAGTTGGTCATTTGTCCTTTTATGCAATCTGGGAATTTGTATGTCGTGAAGTTTATACTGTTGATATTTAAACTTTCATAAAAAATATTAAAAACAGATTCTTTTCTCATAAATTAAGCACTTTTTGAAGAATTTCAAATCAAAAGCAAAGAGCTTTCATAGATGCATAATTGTAATTTGGTATTTATAATACCTATGATAAATATCTATCTTGAAGTTCATTTACTACGACTATGACCTTGCCTATTCGTCAATGTTTCCTGTTCATTTGTAATTCTGTGTTTTATATCATATGTGTATGGTGATCACTCTGTATCTGTCTTACAAAAAGAGTTTTCTACACTTCCTTTGGAATCTCTGTTTCTTTAAATGAATTGGATATTCGGATGTGGATTTTATTGGATTGGATATTCGGATGTGCATTTTAATGGATTGGATATTCGGATGTGCGTTTTATTGGATTGGATATTCGGATGTGGATTTTATTGGATCGGATATTCGGATGTGGATTTTATTGGATCGGATATTCGGATGTGCATTTTAATGGATTGGATATTCGGATGTGGATTTTATTGGATCGGATATTCGGATGTGCATTTTAATGGATTGGATATTCGGATGTGGATTTTATTGGATCGGATATTCGGATGTGCATTTTAATGGATTGGATATTCGGATGTGCATTTTATTGGAAAAAAGGTTATCAAAGCTGTCCTCTCCAATTTAATGTTGCCACAATGTTGAAGCTGAGATGGAAACAGCTACACAGCTCCAAAGGACATTGTTGTACTAATCCATAGATGCTGAGGAAAATATTGTCACTATCTTACAATGGCATAAGACATTTTGAAAATTATGATGCCAAAATATGTGAACTGTTTTGTGTTGAAAAAAGGAAAACAACAAACAACATTTGTACACTGTTATGTCATTAAAATCAAAATTAAAATTAGTAGCTGTCGCTCAGGTGTAGTAAATAGTTTGTTACTTCAAAATGACACAATAACCAATACTTACACTCACTAGTATAATCAGACTGTACTTGGTAGCCAAACCCTTCATGATAACGATTGAATTAAGATGACTATATATATAATCTGTACTCCCTCATCTTTTTTATTTATCATTATATTTTTTACTCTTTTGACCCTTGTGACATTGAAAGTAAGCCAAGGTTAAAATTCATTTGAACAGATTCATTTCAGCAAGCTACAGACTAAATATTAGCACACTCTAGTTGTCATGGTTCGATTAATCTGTACAAGGATTTAGAAGTTTTTTCTTCAATATTATTAATCCTAGTTGTGATCTTGAAAATGAGTCAATGCCATTCATAAGAATGATCTCAATAGTCCCCACAACCACTCAGTCAAAACTACAGGCAAAATGACTGTTTAGCCTCGATAGTTTTTGTAGATGAGGTATGGTTCAGGGAAACTTTTGATGATGGATGACCATGCAGGAAACTGCACTATCACTTAACCCTTTCACCCCTATGCAACTTTAGTAGACTCTGCCATGCATTGACCTGGATGAGTCCATTATTGTCTACAGTGGTGAAAGGGTTAAGGCTGCCTCACTGGCAAAAAATGTCACTATTATATACACATTGGAAACTTCTTTTCCGGCATGACTATAATTTAGATAAATCATGTATGTATAGAAATCTATACCTTGTGGGCCTTTTATGAGAAATCAGATGAAATACACAAAATACAATCAATAACAGTGTCAACAGTGTTCCAAATGTAATAATTCAGCGAGGCTAGACCATGATTCAAACACTGGACTTCAGACTGACATACAACTGTACTATAATACTGGCTACCTAGTCAACAGAAGCATCATGGTTCAAATGTACTAAAGTTATATATATCCAAGCCGAAGTTAACTGACATTCAACCCTGAAGTTTCATAATGAACTATTCCAACTTTTGAATTGGAAGAGTTCAAATGTGTCTTCAGGGGTGAATGAGTTAAGGAGGTTACTGTATAAAAGGAAAACCACAGTGCAGTGGGACAGGGATACTTAAGCTGACATGCACTTTGTCCAGGTTGGCTAATAACTACACAAGCCCTAATCAGACTGGACTTAGTAGGCACACTCTTTGTGATAAGGATTATAAAGAAGACTTCCCCATGAATACCAATAAGACCAGGCGTTCATTAAAAGGAATGTTTAGCTGCATGCAGCCTCGCCAATCCACAGCAGTTCTAGAGACTGTTATCAGCATTCCTTACAGAATGTCCAGTACTCTGTGTTAGGTGTGACGGTTTGATCTAGCATTCCTTACAGAATGTCCAGTACCTTGTGTTCGGTGTGACAGTTTGATCTAGCATTCCTTACAGAATGTCCAGTACCTTGTGTTAGGTGTGACGGTTTGATCTAGCATTCCTTACAGAATGTCCAGTACCTTGTGTTAGGTGTGACGGTTTGATCTAGCATTCCTTACAGAATGTCCAGTACCTTGTGTTAGGTGTGACGGTTTGATCTAGCATTCCTTACAGAATGTCCAGTACCTTGTGTTAGGTGTGACGGTTTGATCTAGCATTCCTTACAGAATGTCCAGTACCTTGTGTTAGGTGTGACGGTTTGATCTAGCATTCCTTACAGAATGTCCAGTACCTTGTGTTAGGTGTGACGGTTTGATCTAGCATTCCTTACAGAATGTCCAGTACCTTGTGTTAGGTGTGACGGTTTGATCTAGCATTCCTTACAGAATGTCCAGTACCTTGTGTTAGGTGTGACGGTTTGATCTAGCATTCCTTACAGAATGTCCAGTACCTTGTGTTAGGTGTGACGGTTTGATCTAGCATTCCTTACAGAATGTCCAGTACCTTGTGTTAGGTGTGACGGTTTGATCTAGCATTCCTTACAGAATGTCCAGTACCTTGTGTTAGGTGTGACGGTTTGATCTAGCATTCCTTACAGAATGTCCAGTACTTTGTGTTAGGTGTGACGGTGAGATCTAGCATTCCTTACAGAATGTCCAGTACCTTGTGTTAGGTGTGACGGTTTGATCTAGCATTCCTTACAGAATGTCCAGTACTTTGTGTTAGGTGTGACGGTGAGATCTAGCATTCCTTACAGAATGTCCAGTACCTTGTGCTAGGTGTGACGGTTTGATCTAGCACTCCTTACAGAATGTCCAGTACCTTGTGTTAGGTGTTATGGTTTGATCTAGCATTCCTTACAGAATGTCCAGTACCTTAAATGTGTTAGGTGAGACGGTTTGATCTAGCATTCCTTACAGAATGTCCAGTACCTTAAATGTTAGGTGTGACGGTTTGATCTACTATAAACCAATGGTTACACCTGTCTAACAAGGCAATGAAAGTTTCTCACCTTTACAACAGGATTTATTTTCAAAACTATTTTGAATCACTATGATAACGTCACAATGCTTATAGTTAATGTGACGTGGTAGCTATTGGGTAAATGTCAAAAGGGTAATGCACATTAATGGCACGCTGATAACACTTAATTTGTTTCCAGATAAAAGCAATTTATAAAGTTTGGCCACTTCATTCTCTCGCTGCCTGATTTATCAGCCTGTTTTCACACATTGATTGGGCAAAAAACTGCCAATAGGTTTTATCTATAGACCGTGATTGGGCAACCTTACCAATAATATATTGGTAGGGTCTAATATATTGTAAACCTGTACAAAAGGAGGCATTACTGTAGCAAGACTAGTTTTCATTAGTTCATATAATGTTGGGCAATGGAAATTCCTCTCTAATTTCATGAGACTGAAATTGAGGACAGTGTCTCATATCAAAAACCTGTGATAACACACAATATTGTGGAAAGAAAAACAATTAGATTGAGTAGGCAACTATTTCAAATTTAGTTTGTCATTACAGAAAGCTAAACACGGTAATATTTAACTCTACCATATGGCCATTTTATCTACATGTGTATTAACTAATTTACCTCTAAAGATACATTTCAACTCTTCCAATTCAAAGGTTGGAATAGTTCATTATGAAGTTTCAGGGGTGAATGAGTTAAGGACACATTGGCTGTACCTAAGGTCAAACTAATGGAAAATCCAAGTCTAAAGTGTTCTGACACATATGTAAACACACAGAAAAATGGAAAGGTGCATATAAAGCCTTTTACTCATAACTTTTGGCTACAACAGATATATCTTATTCTTCAAATGGAATCGTGTAAACCATGCCAAATTAAATACAAAGTATAACTGAAACAGCCAACTTTGAGGACTGATTGTCCACTAGCAGAATCAACTTAAATACAAATTATAACTGAAACAGCCAACTTTGAGGAATTATTGTCCACCAGCAGAATCAACTTAAATACAAATTATAACTGAAACAGACAACTTTAAGGAATGATAGTCCACTAGCAGAATCAACTAAAATACAAAGTATAACTGAAACAGCCAACTTTGAGGACTGATAGTCCACTAGCAGAATCAACTTAAATACAAATTATAACTGAAACAGACAACTTTGAGGAATTATTGTCGCCCAGTAGAATCAACTTAAATACAAAGTATAACTCAAACAGCCAACTTTGAGGAATCATTGTCCACCAGCAGAATCAACTTAAATACAAAGTATAACTGAAACATACAACTTTGAGGACTGATAGTCCACTAGCAGAATCAACTTAAATACAAATTATAACTGAAACAGACAACTTTGAGGAATTATTGTCCACCAGTAGAATCAACTTAAATACAAAGTATAACTGAAACAGACAAGTTTGAGGACTGATAGTCCACCAGTAGAATCAACTCAAATACAAAGTATAACTGGAACAGCCAACTTTGAGGACTGATAGTCCACTAGCAGAATCAACTTTTATGTAAAACAATTATCAGAAACACGATGTAAGGAAGCACCTATTTGAAAAACCTCAGTTACACAATTTAGGAAGCATAACAACGGAGATAAGCTCAGCCCAGCATTTCAAATAGAGCCAACAGAACATTAACCATTACCCTATATACTACTCCAGCAGTGAATCAACACACTGCCTAATAGTATTATTTTTATTTGTACTCAATAAATCAATTTCATTGACAGATGCTGGTTATTTTTCTATTATTAGCATATATACCAGTAATCTACCATTACACATAGTTATTGGACAATGAAATCAGAGTAAGCAATCTGTGGTCAAGGGCGCACAAGTTCATCCTAATAGGTCATCTATATATAGAAATATTAGCAATGACTTAATGACATATAATGCAATTATAAGAAGACTTCGTTATACTTCAACTTTGTATGCTGTCTACAATATAAGTGTGAAGGGCTGTGGTGGCCGAGTGATTAAGGCATCTGACCCTCTATGACCACTATAGCCCTCCATCACTGCTTCCCCGGTTTGAGGCCTATATTAGGCAGTGTCCAGTTACTGTCCACAGGTCTGTGATTATTCTCCAGGTACTCTGGTTTTCCTCCATTAACAAAACCACCTGGCTTGTCCTTAATTGACCAGTATAGCTTTTAACCTTTAGCACAAACAAACCAAACCAATATGCTTGTTGGCATCAAAGGATCCCCTGATTAGCTGAATGCATATGACAGTTCAGGGTATACCTTGAGCAGATCTTCCTCAAATGGACCGTTGATTTCTTCAAATGTTGTGGACTAGTATATCTTAATTAATGCAGACAATCTTAATGTTATGGACAGCATCTTAATACTGACACACTAACATTTTATTTTGCATTATTTCTGGCTTAGTGTTTAGGATTAAAAAAGGAATTATATATCTATGATAACTTCATTTTATCTTTACGTAAGTTATTTGATTTCTATGCATATATTCTGAAGTACCTGGCATTTGAAATATATAACATTTCCACATTCTGAAAGTAAGAACTCCTGAAAGATGGTGATGCCCTGACATTGTATCAGGAAGTTAAATAGGTTTGAATCATTTGTTTTAATTTCAAAAAGATAAGTGTTTTGAATTAGACTTCATAGCCATGTATTGAAATTTGAATATTTAGTCAATTTTTATGAGTTTTTGCATATAAGTTTCTTCTTAACTTAGAGCACATTTTTACAAACTTGATGCTTCTCTTAAAGATGTATTATCTGTGCCTAAACATTCTCCTTTATTATGAAATTTGTTGAATCGTGCACTCCAAGAGAGAAACAATGCACAAATCTTGACAAATTGACTGAATTCAAATTTCTGAAATTAATGCATTTATGCAAATTTCAACTGGTTACCAAGACAACCATAATAAAAAACAAGAGGCACAATGTGCCTGCATCGCTCACCTGGCATTAATCTCACATTTGTAACCTTAAACGTGATCTAAAATAAAGCTACAGGCAAAATAACCTGTTAAAAGATATTAAAATATTTGACCTCTTTGACTTAGAAATTTGAATAAGGTCGTTATGTTGAAAAAACAGTATAGCCCTAATTCATCTAAAGATTCAACTTGCCAAATATCACCACCCTAGCCCTTTTGTTTATGAAGATTAGTTCATGCCACTGGTCAGATATCATCATCATAGCATTTTAGTTATTCAGAAGAAGTTGTTTAAAAGTTGTTTTTTAGACAATTGACCCCAGTGACCTTAAATATGATCGAAGGTCATTCATTTGAACAAACTTGGTAGCCCTTCATCCCAGCATGCTACTTGCGAAATATCATCACCCTTAGCATTTTGGTTATTCAGAAGAAGTTGTTTAAAGTGTTTTTTTAAGACATTTGACTCCTGTGACCTTGGATATGAGTGAATTAGGTAATTCATCTGAACAACCCTGCATGGTACATGCCAAATATCATCAACCTGCGGATTTTGGTTATTCAGAAGAAGTTGTTGAAATATTATAATAAATTTGACCCCTGAATATCGGTGAAAGGTCATTATTTGAACAAACTTGGTAGCACTATATCGCAACTTGCTTTTGGCCAAATATCATCACCCTATAGGCCTTTTGGTTATTGAAAAGAAGTTGTTTAAAGTAAAATCTTGGCCCCGGATGCCAAAGCATAGGCTCACTTGGACATTCGGACCAGGTGAGCTAAAAACGTAGTTTAATCTTTTTGTGATAGCATTGGGGAAGTATTCAAATTTAGAGAAACAATCATTTGTCCAATGTCAAAGGTTTTGAATTTTGATGGATTTTGGTGCCAATTAGGCCTGATTATTACATAAGTTCTTTCCAGATGTTTCTCAAAGGTTAATTGTTGAAAATTTGAGTTACATTTACCGGTGTCTCTTGGCTCTGCATATACTGGATTTTGTTATGTTTGTATCAACATGAAGTTTGCTGTATTGCAAGCTGTATGTACACCAGGACTCATAAGATTTAAGGTTATATATATAGAGCCAACACTATGGTTTCTTCAATGGTGGAATAATTTGGTCCTCTGTAACTTGTCTGGATATCTTGACACATAGTCATAGATTCATAACAGCAGGCGAAGAAGCAAGTAGTTCTTGAAGTTTATTAGAAGTGTCAACTGGACATCGTGATTATTATAGGGCAACCGTATCTCAAATGCTGAGCTTAAAAAATCTATTACTATAACATACCAGAATTTACTGTGATAAAATCTTATGTTATACAAGTGAACACAAAATATAGGTCATGAATGGGAAACATTGATGTGTAAGTCTGTATGTTAGCAACCTGGTGTCAATGTAGGACTCCGGGGCATTGAACTGGTCTGTCCATCTGCAGGCACACAAACCATGGTGAGATTTGATTTAAACCCCACAAATTGATGTACCAGTAGGGGTCTTGATCAGCAGTATGATCAGCATGCGTTTGGTGGTACCACTCACTCACTCATGATGTAACTGATCAACTGTGAATTATATCAGCAACATTATAGTAACAACTAGGGGATATTTCCTGGTTGAGGAAACAGATCAATATGTATGTCAAGCTATATTTGTCACCCTTATAACAGTTAGCTTGACAGAGCTCATACAAATATACCTCCTCTTGAATACTCTATCAATATACATATTTTAATAATTGATGTTTTCCGCCATTGGAGTACTATAAGTGCCGAAATGTCTTTATTAATAAATAAGGTAGCATAAGATGACATGTGTTCATCAGGTTTCTTAGTAGTATCATATTGTTAATGTAAACAACACAGAGGAGATTAGTCTGTTACTTATTAGCCAAGTCACACGCACAACTCGCCATCAACAATGGACTCTACCTTATCTCTATTATGAGAGACCACACAAAGTGTCTGGGGGTGGGGTAGGGGGTAAGAGAGGTCACTCTGGCTTCCTAATTACAGTACCCCTCTTTATCAGGTCTGGTCAGATACTTATCACCATCCTTCAGAAGCACATCATCATTTCCCCTCGGAAACTATGCAGGTCAGAACACTACATATCATGTATATAACTTTTGTAAAAGTATTTTGCCATTATATAAAAAGTAATAATTGATCTTGGAGAACAAATATTCACTTCATTATTCCATTAGTAACTTATAACATAGTGCATGGGTTATCATTGTAGGATCTGTTAGTCTAACTACCATTATATATAATAGTGGCTCCCAAACGAATAGTGGTAGGTTATCATGTTTATAGGAACTGAAACATGCACTGCCAGACCGGGGTTTGAACTCGAGATCCTCTGAACTCTAGACGCACGCTCTACCAATCAGCTACCTGGTTAAGCCAACAAACTCTGTGCAGTTTCACTACAAGTACATAACTCATGATCACTGAATTGGTAATAGATATGGTGTTTTTGCAGCCAAATTTGATATTCTACTAGCCAGACCTATTTTCATAGCAAGCATTTGAAAATTTTACTAGCCGCAACATGAAATCTACTAGCCCTGGATGCCAGGCTTGTGGTATATAGTATAATCAGTGGTACTACTTAATGATTCGGTACATTGATTTCAGATATTGATTGAATAATGCATGAACCACTAGTCGAGTTTTCATATCATTTTACCTGGTAACAGTTTTTTTTTATCCCTTTTTATAAACCAATCAACTCTTTGTGAAAAGGCATTGTAAACAACCTGTGAAGTCCATAAATCAAGGACGCATGCATTTAGTTGAAAAAATTCTGCCTTGAAGATTAAAATTGATGCATTCAGATGTATATACACTGAAAAACAAATTTAGTAGAATATTTACAACATAAAAATATAAGACAGATGTCATT
The DNA here is from genome assembly GCF_002113885.1 of Mizuhopecten yessoensis. Lineage (NCBI taxonomy): Eukaryota > Metazoa > Mollusca > Bivalvia > Pectinida > Pectinidae > Mizuhopecten > Mizuhopecten yessoensis. The sequence goes on along the minus strand of NW_018480032.1, from coordinate 79,946 downwards.
ATGAACTTCTATTTACATTTGCCCTACATTGCTGTTACATAAACCAACCAATGTCATTTGTGATTTATGAGACCATAACTCTGGAATAATGATCTTGATGTCATAGCTTTGTTAACTATGACATCATATTCACAAAAATAGCGATAGCTGGCCGTTAATATTGGTTGGTTGATACCATTTACTAAAAATAAATCTTAAAATTTAAATGAAAATGAATCATTTACATATCAATTTAATGTATAAATCAATATAAAATATGAACATTTAACTGCATTCTGTGCAGATTTATCATATTCTTGTAAAAAATCCTGTACAAGATTTGCAAACAAATATTTAAAACGCACGAATGCATGTTTTTTAAGTTATTTGCAATTCTGTTCAGAATTGTAGGGCTATAACTTTGAACATGTTACATCCTAATGCTTACGATCAAAATTGTTAGATGAACAAAAAATAGACCACTTAAAAATAGTTTGACATGATTTATCTTTTAGCTATTTTTCTGTATGTATGATATTAAACAGTATGAATATTTTATCAAAAGCACTTGTAAAGTTTTTTCTCATGTTGAAATGATATTTTCAAATTTGTGAAATTGAATTCATATATACAACGGTATATATATATTTTTTTATTTTTTTTAATATTTTTGGAAATATATTTTGGAGATAAAGGATTCATAAATGCAGAAGCATATAACTTAAATTTGATTTTCATGATCTTGTATTCTGAATATGAAATTTACAGAAAAATAAATAAAAATAAAGTAATATTTAAGGATGGGAGTAAGTGAACTTTGATAGGAGACAATTGTTGAAGATTTATTTACGTGACCTTTACAATGTTACAGAGAAGTGCAAGAAGAGGATCTCCCAGCGAGATTACTCTATCAAGGAGGTGAAGATGGTGAAGCGTGACAGATACCATAAGGTTCCGGTCGTCGTTCTCCGAAAGAAGTCAGGGTCCATGTCGACAGTTGACCTCGAGTCTCTACTCAGCGACTCAGATGAAAGGTCAGTACAAGTTGTATTTGCTTACAGCTAAACTTAAAAAAAATCTTATATAATGTCCTGAGAACGACATCCGTACGAAAACTCTATGGATCAACGGTCTTTACATGACATTTATGCCTTAATATGACATCACATGTCTATACATGTTAACTCCCATTCATATAGTCAAGTATGTCATTTATGCATAACATGTGCATGTTAATGGCCAAACAAAACATCAAATCACCATAACAACTTGCCATGTGGTCTAGCATGAAACCTAGTTCAAACTATGTGGTATTCTCTATATATCTAGTCAAGTTTTACAGAGAGGTTATATGGATAAGTAAATGTTTGACCTGACAGAAATGGTTTCAACTTTTATACACATGATGTTGAAAACAAGACTTGTTCATTACTGCGGCTGGTTTTGTTACAACATGATGAAGATAACGTAAAATATTCATACAGATGTTATAATGAACTCGGAGGTACAATTACAACTTGGCTCTAATGTCACAATATTAACAGCTGCTTATTTTGTCAGCCCTCAAAGTCAGCACCCTATTTAGTTTACTCAAGATCAATCTCAACAGCAAGCACTCTGCTTATTCAAACAAAGATCACCCACAAAGCATTACTGTTCTGCTTTCTTGACCCAGGATTCACCCCGAAACAAACACTTTGCTAAACTATACAAAATCTTCCCTCGCAGCCAGCACACTGCTTATTCTACAGAATATCCATACTTATTCAACCCAAATTAACAAAGAAGATTCACACTTATTTCACCCAAATTAAAAAAGAAGAATATCCACACCTATTTTACCCAAATTAACGAAAAAACAGATTTATGCTTATTCTACCAAAATTAACAAAGAACAATATCCACACTTATTTTACCCAAATAAGCAAACACAAAGATCCACACTTATTCTACAAAAGTTGACAAAGAAAAAGATTCACACTTATTCTGTCCAAATTAACAAAGAAAAAGATCCACGCTTTCCTGTCCAAATTAACAAAGATAAAGATCCATGCTTTCCTGTCCAAATTAACAAAGCAAAAGATCAACACTTATTCTGTCCAAATTAACAAAGAAAAAGATCCACGCTTTCCTTTCCAAATTAACAAAGAAAAAGATCAACGTTTTCCTGTCCAAATTAACAAAGAAAAAGATCAACGTTTTCCTGTCCAAATTAACAAAGAAAAAGATCCATGCTTTCCTGTCCAAATCAACAAAGAAAAAGATCCACGCTTTCCTGTCCAAATTAACAAAGAAAAAGATGCACCCTTTCCTGTCCAAATTAACAAAGAAAAAGATGCACACTTTCCTGTCCAAATTAACAAAGAAAAAGATGCACCCTTTCCTGTCCAAATTAACAAAGAAAAAGATGCACACTTTCCTGTCCAAATTAACAAAGAAAAAGATGCACACTTTCCTGTCCAAATTAACAAAGAAAAAGATGCACGCTTTCCTGTCCAAATTAACAAAGAAAAAGATCCACGCTTTCCTGTCCAAATTAACAAAGATAAAGATCCATGCTTTCCTGTCCAAATTAACAAAGAAAAAGATGCACACTTTCCTGTCCAAATTAACAAAGAAAAAGATGCACCCTTTCCTGTCCAAATTAACAAAGAAAAAGATCAACGCTTTCCTGCCCAAATTAACAAAGGAAAAGATCAACGTTTTCCTGTCCAAATTAACAAAGAAAAAGATCAACGCTTTCCTGTCCAAATTAACAAAGAAAAAGATCCACGCTTTCCTGTCCAAATTAACAAAGAAGAAGTTTGCCTCTGACTCCTATACTAGTATGTGAAGTTTATGTGGTGTAAATTGTATTTCTGGAATTGTACATACAAAAATAAATGTATGACATTATAAATGTACTCACCCAGTTCGTTACAGTTGGTGGGGTGGAGTTGTCGATCTGTGGCAATACTTTCCGCAACTTTCCAAGGTGACTGTTTTAATGGATAGAAATAGTTCAGTAAATATTTGGCTGTGATTTCAGCTATCACAGCATCTCGTAATGTGTTTCCTGACAGTTTCTCTTTTAGGGTGACAGAGTCGTCTCCCTTGTTCCAATGACTCTGGTCTCCCTCAGCAAGTTTTGATCTTGCGTTTCTGTCAACAATGTTTGGCTCCAGAATTTTATAGGACACAAACAGGATAAAACTGATGATGCAAAGAATGACCAACCGCACTATCAACTTCATGGTAATGTAAAAACTTAATGCTAGTTCTGTCCACACTGGTATCTGATGAAATGAAAGCTGTCATACCGGAGTTACTTCTCTTGGCTCAAAAAAACATCCATCTGGAAAAAAGAAGAAAATCAAATGAAATATGTATGTGGTATACATATGTGGTTTTCATATCAGATTAAAAGGGGGACAACTGCAGAGGATTCCAAATATTTCAAGGTTATATAATGTCATGCATCATTCCTTTATAATTTATAAAAACAATATTATTGCCTACTGGTACTTTAAAAGCTAGCCCTATCACATCGGTTACGTACTTACATACTGAAAACTATTACAAAACGTGTTTGACTGATCATGACCTAAATAAAAAATAATGCATAAAACATAATTAAGTATAACGTTAATTTAAGTTTGTCAGAACCATGAGTCGATCATTCCTAGACCGAGTTTCAGTTAAATCGGCCTATTAGAACTTGATTTTAAGTTTGAAATAGTTTTTTTTCCAAAATGGCGGCTGTGGCAGCAATATTGGATTTTTTATCAGCGCCAAAAAAAAGAGAACACTTTGCTAGGACCATGAGTCCATTCCTGTCAAGTTTCAGTTCAATCGGTCCGGTAGAACTTGATTTTAATTTTGAAATTTTGAAATAACAACACTTTGTCAGGACCATGAGCCGATAATTCCTAACGATTTCAGTTAAATTGGCCCAGTAGAACTTGACTTTCAGTTTGAAATAGTATTTCAAAATGGCGGCCTTGGCGGCCGTATTGGATTTCTTATCGACCCAAAAAATAACAACACTTTGTCAGGACCATAATATAAGTTGATAATTCCTACCAAGTTTCAGTTAAATCATTCTCATTCCCATGAAATATTAATGAAATCCCTTCGACAGTAGTTCAGCTTAAGTTGAAAATGTAAAATGTTAACGGACGACACACGACGACAGACGAAGACGGATAGCAATAGGTCACTTGACCTTAAAAGTTAATTAACTCATTCCCCCATGAAGACACATTTGAACTCTTCCAATTCAAATGCTGGAATAGTTCATTATGAAATTTCAGGGATGAAAGAGTTAATGGAGATAAACGAGCCCGATGAAATTTCCTTCTACATTAATTTTATCACATTTACATACGACCAGGTGTCACTAATGATATACACATAGAAATATGTCTCATTTATCTCAGACATCACCAACCCTTAGTCATGTCTGTTGGTAGTGAGGGGAATCAACTGGGGCGACACTATTGATAATTGGATACAATCAATTGATATCAATAAGCGTTTCTTATCATTTATTCAAATTCCAATTAATCCTAATACATGTGTCATTTCCATCCATGTTGAAGTAGACACCTACTGACAGCCATTGTAATCTCAATGTAATCTGCCCACACCACAAATAAATATAAAGGAGCTGCCTGTGTAACATCATGATCATCTATAGAATGCATCACTTAGTTGTTTAATATTTGTTTGATTTTAGTTATTCATTCATATTACATGTAGTACACTACTTTCAATGGAAGACAAATATACATTTCTACCGGCCAAGCTATAAATCTTTTCAATAATCAGAAACACTTATGTTGCATAATTTTTAGATTATGATTATTGAGTATTGTGACACAACTGACATCGGTAATAAGCACTTTTACAATATTTTTTTAACAATTACAAAAGCATTGGGTACTTAACAAATTCAATGTGTACATATAATGCAGGAATAAAGAACCAACATCCAATAAGTGTCGAGGAATGATTATCTTCATCGTCTAGGCTTAAGGAGGATACCTAGTGGTAAACAGAAGCCTTCTTATGGTGGAGCAAACCAAAACAAGAGGCCCAATGGGCCTGTATCGCTCACCTGGATAATAATTAAAGCAACCGTGGGAAATAATTGGTATGAAGTAAAGATATATTCCTCCTTGGTAGGTGCTGTAAGTACATATGAAATTTCAGAAAGATCCATCCAGTACTTGAGATATAGCGAGAACAAATTTCAAACAGATCCCCACCCCTATGCCCCTATAGGGGTCATACCCACTGTTTATACAAAATTGAGTCCCCTTGGACAAAGGATGCTCCAGACTAAATAAGGATGAAGTCCCTTAATCCCGATGGTCGTGGAAGGATTTTAAAGGTTTTACCTCTATTTCTCGTATTGGGCCCCGCCCTTCTGCCCCCTTGGAGACCACACCCACTGCTTACACAAAATTGAGTCCCCTTGGCCCAAGGATGCTCCAGACTAAATTAGGATAAAATCCCCTAATCCCTATGGTAGAAGAAGGATTTTTAAAGGTTTTACCTCTATTTCCTCTTTTGGGCCCCGCCCATCAGGTCCAAGGGGGGCCAATCATTCCTACAGAAGAAGAAGGATTTTAAAGAATAATTTTCTATATTTCCCCTATAGGGCCCCGCCCCTCAGGCCCCTGGGGGGCCATTCACCCACGGTTTATACAAACTTGAGTCCCCTTGGCCCAAGGATGCTCCGGATCCACACCAAATATGGACCAAATCCTTTCATTCCTACAGAAGAAGAAGGATTTTAAAGAATTTGCTATATTTCCCCTATTGGGCCCCGCCCCTCAGGCCCCTGGGGGGCCACACCCACCATTTATACAAAATTGTGTCCTCTTGGCCCAAGGATGCTCCAGACTAAATTAGGATAAAATCCCTTAATCCCTACAGCAGAAGAAGGATTTTAAAGAATTTGCTATATTTCCCCTATTGGGGCCCCGCCCCTCTGCCCCTAGGGGGGCCACACCCACCATTTATACAAAATTGAGTTCCCTTGGCCTAAGGATGCTCCAGTCCAAATTTAGTCAAAATCTACTTTGCCGTTCAGGACTAGTAGCGTTTTAAAGGAAAAGTTGACAGACGGACGACGGACGGAAGACGGACACTGCAGGATGGCATAAGCTCACCATGGGTCCTTAATTAAAGAAGAAGGATTTTAAACATTCAAACCTCAAATTCCCCTTTTGGGCCCCGTAACTCTGCACCCAGAGAGGCATTACACCCTCCATTTATACAAAATCTAGTCCCCTTTGCCCAAGGATGCTCCAGGCCAAATTGGTCCCTTTGGTTATTCAGAAGAACTTGTTTATTACTTTTAAAGACAATTGACCCCAGTGACCTTGAATATGGATGAAGGTAATCAATTTGAAAAACTTTGATACCATCATGCAACTTTCAAATATCATTACCTTGGCCATTTTTGTTATTCAGAAGAAGTTGTTTCAAGTTTTTAACAAATTTGACCCCTGCGATCTTGAATATGAGTCGAGGTCATTCATTTGAACAACTTGGTAGCCCTTCATCCCAGCATGCTACTTGCAAACTATCATCACTCTAGGCCTTGTGGAACCTTACATTCAGAAGAAAATGTTTAAAGTAAAAAGTTGATGTCGGACGCAAGATGAATAGACAGAAAGATGGACAGATGACCGACGCAGTGCCATGCCATATACTCAATCTGGCTTGTCAGGCCATATGTTAGCTATTAGAACTCTAATAAATAATTTCATATTTGAGGACTTTCAAGTTGAATGGTTTTAGAATTTCAATAACTCCAATTAACATGACGCGTATATAAACATAAATCAAAATAAAACAATTATCCTAAAGCTTCAAAAGCTGTTTGGCAGTGATTTCACTGCCAAACAGCCTTTAAAGGCCTCGAGAATCAGCCTTGTGGTTTTTTTTTTTGTTGTTGTATAAACATGTGTAGTAGGACGAGGAATAGTGATAAAGAAAGTGCCATCGCTGGGCCTCGAACCCTAGACCCTTGGCTCCCCAGCCCCATGCTCTACCGCTGAGCCAAAGTGAAATTCCCTACAGCTAACGCTTGTAAGGCAACCTAATTAATGCACATCTTTTACACTATCTATATTTCCCCCTGTTTCAATCACCAACCCAGGTTCTTGGACTCCCCGCCAAGGGTTATACTACCTTAAGTTTGAATGGGGAGGGTCAACGGCACCAGTTTGTAGTTAGGATGAGGAATAGTGATAAAGATGGTGCCGTCGCTGGGGCTCGAACCTGCGACCCTCAATGGCTCTCCAGCCCGATGCTTTAACGCTGAGCTAAAGGGGAAATTCGCTACAGCTAAGGCTTGTAAGGTAGCCTAATCAAATGCACATCTTTTACACATGTTATATGAAGTTGTATATCTCAATACTTCAGGTAAATGGAATTCTTTATGTAGCCAGTGTTAGTCTATTCCTTTGTGAATTGTGAAAATATAGCATTTTTTGTATTGAAATCGGGAATATATTTTTAATTTGTGGTCATTTTGGGAAAATAATGCACTTTTTAGCTGGGGGGGGGGGGGGTCTGTATCTGTATTCGGCAGTAAAACTGAGCAAATAAATCACTGATATCGTTTATCCTGAGTTTGGTATTAACAATGATCACGCCATCTTTACGAGGTTTGTTTAACTTTAACGTTACTACATGTTACTTACTACATTATATGAATATATCTCTGGCATACGGCACTAAGCCTATAGGCTTACGGAGGCATGTAGTACTAATATTAATACCCGGCCTCCTCTGCCCCGGCCGGGTATTAAATCGATCCCATGCCTTGTAATGGAGCAAGCCCGGTGTGAATCATACCGGGGCGATTTTAGAATTAATTGACAGCACATTGGTCCACATTCATAAATAAGGTTGTAGCATGAACTATTTCAAAACGTAGCAAGCGTAATCGAAATCTGAATTGACCGCCATGTTGGAAAGTTCGTCTCTCTTCCGATATAGGTCAGACGTCCAAATATGGGTGTCATGACCCAATATGGAAATTGTAGTAAACAGTAAACGGCATCAGTAGTAATTCTATATTTGGCCATGCAGGCCATATTTAGAATGGATAATTTAGATTACATCATGTGTGATCTGTCATGGCGGTCGTTTCTATTTGTTTCACCAATATGGACTTTGTTAATTTCGTAAAAGAGTTTTTGCATGGGTAAGGATTCGTTTTTTTAACAATTATGCAATATTTTGATAACATTATACTCATATGAGGTGTGAATTATATGCAACCTTACAGATACTGATTAACACTTTTGATTTTGCTCCATCAGTTGGCATAGGACCACTTCGTAGCTCTGACGACGCAATATATAAAAAAAAATCTCTCGTCGTCAGAAAGCTACGTTATCGCGCAGCTACATTGTAGGAGGCATGCAGTGCTCATCTGACTGGTCGTTTACACTATAACAACCAACCATGAACGAACAATTACAATTATGAAAAAATCAAATAAACTAAAGTGTCACCGATGCGTTGATATCATACCATGTTATGTCCTGTAGGCCTAGCTATCTAATCATGACAAGATAACATTTCAGACAGTCACAGACTGACAGATGCTGGCCTAGACTACTGTCGGTCGGGATAATGTCGCGATTTTAATGCAACCGCGACGACAACAATTTATAAGGTTGTCTATATCAGACACAGTTATTATCACACGTATATACATTGAAACTTACTGACAGAAACGCAGCATTACCAATGCTTTAGTCAGAAAACCAGATTCAAGCTTCACGTTCTGTCATGAAGTCGTCTGCATAGCGGCCATGACACCATTTTTCAGAATCAATTTTACAATCTGTCGAAACGAAATACAATTTTACGACATGACTCTTAATGTTATGTCTTTCATTTTTACAAACAAAATGTGAAGACTCACCTGAACAAGATCTAGTACATTCAACACATCTTGTATAAATTCTGTATGAGGTCAGCTTTACGTGATCGATTTTCTGTATACGCGTTCCGTATTATTCAATCCGTAAAATGGATTATTGTTGTTGACTGCAACAAAGTTTAGGATGCTGAAACATGGTGCGGGTAAAACGAAAACATGCACCCAGCCCAAACTGATGTTTTCTCCCAAGTGCCGTCACTGCCACCCCGGTACAGATTTAGGGACCTTGTATTAGGAGATTCTGTACATCATTTTGATGACAGGTAAGTTTACTTTCACTGGTATAGTGTCAAATTAAGCATTTAATATTTATATTTGTACTGTAATTTACCTACATTTATGTCAGTACTGTACAATATTGCAGTAATTATCATAATGGGAAATTCTATTGAGCTATAGATGGGAATCTTACAAATATAACAACATCTATATTTAACAATATTTTAAATAGTCCCCAAAATTGATGTTAAGCATGATCAAGTTTAAATCTGGATGTAGATCTAGACTTAAATACTTATGAAATAAAAATTCCTAAACCAATTAATTGAAAATCTGTGATGATATGATTCTGCAATCTGGCAGAATTCAATAATTGTTGCTTGATGATAATCAGATTGCTGAAGTACTCATAGTTTATTAATGTACACTGTTAACGGTTTGATGATCAACCCTATAGGCCTATAAGCTCACAACGACCCCACGATCTGTATGTGTACTTTGGACAAATTAATGTAAACCATGGTAATTTTACTGAATTAGATTTGACGGCATACCTTTAATTCACTTCACAAATAAGTTCTAATTAAGAACTATTGTACAGACAAATTGCAGTAAATGGTAAATATGACAGTTATATACTATTAACGTTAACAAGTTGTCCATATAAAATTATAAAAACAACTAATTCCTTAAATTAATACCTGTAAGTAAATAAATTGATTAAGTTTAGGTCTTAAAAACAAACAAAAAATGTTTTCATTTAAATGTTATTTATCAGCTTGCCTATATAATGTTGAAAAATGATACAGGTCAACGTAAATGTTTTAAAGTTTTGTGTTATATATAATATTCAAACTTCAAATGAAACATGTTTTCCTTCCAGGATGTACAGCCTTAACTTCCACCTTTAAGATTTTTTTTAACTGCTTGTACATTTCTACTGATACATCACTCTAATTAACCAGTGTATGCTGTGCTACTTGGAGAATAAAATCATTCATGCCAGAGAGTTCCGTTATTTGGGTTTCCCAGATTCCAAGCTCAATATACCTACAGTACTAGTCATTGTACGTCTGCTTTACATGTAATATATTGCTCACGACTACAGCTATATATACTATAAGTACTAATTGTTTCTGGCAGGGAACCAACTGGAACATCAGGAAGTAGCTGCATAAAAATGTACCATAGTACATATCAAAACAAACCCATGATGTCATTAACCCAGCCCACACTTTTCATTAGGTCTGGATTTCTCGGAAAAATCTGTGATTAATGTCAAATAATTTAAAAAGATTTTTGTAACTATTGTAGCTTATATATAATTTGGTAAATATACCAGCTTGTACATTATACAAATGTACCTATATATAATGCAAGCTTAGAATCACGTAATACTAGCTTTTATCAGCCTTCTTCAGCAAGCCCTTCAGGCCTAGGATGCATATGTAGCAGAACTGCACAGCTAGGGGTGACTACTGGTAACTTGAGGTACAATGTATCATAATTGGTTCAGCATCTGCCTTGAGTTCAGAGACTCCTTGTTTGAATATTGGTCTGGCCCCATAACATTTTTCCTGTTAACTCATTCACCCCTGAATTTTCATGATGAACTATTCCAACCTTTGAATTGGAAGCGTTCAAATGTGTCTTCAGGGGTGAACAAGTTAACTTTCTACTGTAAGTTAATTTTTACATGGGTTAGTTATAAAGTTTGAGACATCAAGCTAATTATTTCAGACTTTAAGGTAGTATGTGTAAAATTCACTGATTAAAGATTCTATAAAATTAATCATCATGAAAGAAATTTGAACTATGTGTAAAACTTAAGAAAAAAATAAAATGACATCATCTCCATTCTAATTAAATAGAAAATATATGATTAGACTGAACAAATATCACTTTAAAGTGTCTGTATAATTGTAAAATAATACTTGAAACAATGTGTTATAACATGACACGATTTTCATGGCTTGAAAATGTGAAATATTTTCAAAAACTCTGCTAATATTATTTTCATTAATTTACTAGTACACTTATACTGTTCATGTCGTGAAACCTGCATTTAAGTAAGGAAAGTCACAGTTTTATTATATATTTATGTAATTTAATGCATTGTACCACTACATATATCCTTGTATATGCAATGTATTAATGGCACAAAGACATTTGTGTCTATTGCTGAATAAAGATTATCATGTGCAAACAAAACTTAAGAATTATATTACACACAAAATGTGCATCAGTTGAGCTTTCCACTGTGTAATCTGACACCCGATGAAAAAAAACCTTCAAATAAAATGTATGTAGGCCTATATACTTTTCATATGTTGATGTATTGTTCAATGCATACCAGACTCTGTATAAAATATTATCCCAATTATTGACAGATATTAATTACCCTGACGGTAAATAGTGTTTGGAAACTGTCAGGATTCTGTCCCAATCAATTGTGGTTGTATTGGTGCTAATTGCCATACTTCGTTCTCCCCTGCAATTTTGCTGTGTAGACTGACGGAGATACCATGCAGGTGTTTGACATAGATTAATTTACAGAGTTCTACAGCAGAATCAATTCAGCCTTATTTGGATCAAATATCCTACCTCAAGCCTGTAAACCATAATACCTTAATATTTTCTGATATTTTTATTTTGTACTGGGGATATGAGTTGTTTTTGTTTTTGCATTGGTCATTTTTGAAGAGTGAAGTTCAATTGTCTCCTTTAAATGTCAAAACAACAGTAAAAAAAAAAAAAAAAAAAGATTTTCATTGTTTTTTATAAGACCCAATCAAGTACATACATGTACTTGGAATTTCCTAAATGATTCAAAAGTAACTTTAAAAAATGAAAGTTCAAATAACTTTCATGCCAGTAAAAGGTACCTGTATACACGGGTGATAGAATGCATGGTACATATATATATATAGCTGCTCAGGTTTGTTTTGTATTTCAATTACATGCAAATACCAGTATAATTACGGTAGAAACTGTATTGTGGACCCCCATATAATAGAAGTTATTTCTTGGTCTAAGTACCTCCTGTAGGCTAGACCAAATTATAACTTCTCATCAAACACCATGACAATTAATGTTCATTAAAAGGTTGATTAATTGTTGAGGAGAATGACTTTGGAGACCATGACTTGTCAGGTGTGGTGGAGGTATTCTACCTTTCTTTAACATTTTGGATTACATATACGTTGGCAACATGCACTTTTACCAATACCCTGAACTCAAATTTCTTCTCACTTCCCTGTGGCAGTGACTTTTTCGGTGAATTTGGAGCTTTGATAATTCTCCTAGATATTTTCTGTTGTATTTTCCAAAAATCACTTCATTTTTCCAAAATCATGCTTTTTGTGTGTGATATATTCCCGAGGTCACATAAGGCACAGGCCCGATCAAACAGAGGTAGAAAAATCACTGCTTCAGTGTTGACTTTTTTCATTCATGAAATGATATCTTCTGTTGATAAATATACAATGTACACAATTCTTAAACTAAAGCCAAGTTTGATTGGTTCTGTGAATTTTTAACACTCCGGACAATATCTACCTCCATTTTCTGGATATAAAATTATAAAAATATGGACTATGATCAGAATATAGAGGCAGATTATGTGCATGCGTTCAGAATAAACTAAGTTAAACTAAGTAATTTAAGCCATTTCACATCGAAACAGTAGCTCCATTGTGTGCTANTCAAATTGGTACATATTTCAACAACAAAAATAAATATTGTAGGACTCAGGTGACCGTTAAGGCCCATGGGCCTCTTGTATTTAATTTGTTACCAATACCACGTCTGCTACTGATGTATATCCGTTGATTTATTTATTCCACAAGCTCTTGCTGTGTTGCAACTTGTTTCAAAATAGCAGCCCAAAATAATGCCAGCACAGATGTACATTTGTACATACATTTATTTTACAAACCCTAATTGGGTGTTTCATAGCACTGCAGTCTAGCAATATGGCAGACACGCGTTCGCTTGTTCTAAAAAAAAAATGGATTATAATGTTTAACTGTATATTATGTTTTCTTCCTGTTGATTTACACCAATAAGACTGTGTCAGGATATCATTTAAACATGTACAGGTTTCTTTTCTCTCATCTTTTCAATCTGTTAGAAAGCATGCATGTATGTAACCTTGTTATAGTCTTAACACTTTGGCTAGGGAAACAGATCCTGGATAAAAAAATTAGCGATAATCAGTTCAGGAACAAAGCACAATAATTGTTCGACTTCAATTCCACGGCAGCTAGCCCATATCCCACAGAAAGTCTGCTGTGTGCTGTATTACCGGTTTGTGCTGTTTTTTGTCATAATATCAAAAGAATCTGCCATATCACAATTCCGGTAAGGGCCTTATACCCATTTTCTGGTAAATTAAAAGGAGACGATTGAATTCTGGGACATTTGTCATTCAGTGGCAAGGAACACCATGCATCTGTAATGGAACTTGACTGGGTCGATCGCCGGTGACCAGGAAGCTAAATTGGCTAGAACGTCCGTCTAGAGTTCACAGGGTCCAGGGTTCTCATCCCGGTCTGGCCGTACATGACGGCCCTTCTCTTGTTAAAGTACTACCTGTGACCACCCTTGTTACATGTACTGCTTTTAAGTTTAACAACCTAGGTTGTACATAGTGTTGTTGTCTTCAGAGATTAAGACTTAGAAAAGTGAGGTGATTGTATACGTAGGGGACCAGGATCGAAGCTCTATTGGTTAGAACATCCGTCTTAAGTTCCCAGGGTTTTAATCCATTGTTGCTCTCCTATAACACATGTGATCTACCTGCCATTGTGATAGACACAATGTAGACTTATAAACATAGTGATATGTATATTACTGGAATGTAAACCGAACCATTATATAATTGTCTGTCCGCGGTGCACCCAGCATAATGTGAAAACGTATTGTCGAAGGGTTCCCTTGTGACCGTAATGGCTGTATGATCTATCAGACCGACTATTCTATTAATGTTGCATTATAAAGGATTGGAATGTATAAACTCATAAAATCCAGAAACCTCACATCATATGGACACATTTAAGTGCATGATAGTGACAGTATTATTTCATATTTAATTTTACCCTTATATTTGAAAATCTATGTAAATTTATTGTTTTGCCCATTATATATTGACGATCGACATGCACACTTTGGGGTTTGTCAACACCGGTAGCTGAAATGGAACAGGTTCTTCTGTTGGTTCCTTTATATTTTTTGCTGTAACTATTGAAAGTAGGAACTCCAGAGCATCATTTGGTGGTTTGCAATTAGAAAGAGTTTAATGATTTTGAGATGCATTTTAATCTATGCTATGAAATAAATTTTGAGCATCAACAAAGCAAAAAATTCCACACCACAAATTAAATAACTTGGAAAGTGAAGAAAATGTTAACTTTATATACATATTTAAAATGAAGGGTTAACAGTCATTAGGGATAGTTCCTTTAATTATTTTATAGATATCCATGTATGTAACAGTATGTATAATTACATAGCCTTGAGTCTTCAAATATACATTTAAACAGTTTATCACATTAAATGTTAAACCATTTTATTTCAATTTTTCTTATTCACTGAGGTGGCACCAAGAATTCAGTGCAGGTAACATATATGCTTATACATGTATGTACAAAACACAACATGAGTATATCAATCAAAGTGCCAACAAAATCAGAATTCAAACTCAAAACTAATAAAACTAGGGCAAAATATTTTAAAAAAGGAAAGATTTTCATGGAGACCCTTAAAAAAGAACAAGGAGAATAAGACCAGGTGCTCCAGGAGAGTAAGCATCATCTGTTTCATCAACAACACATGCCATATACAGTGTAAATCCAGGTCAGATCTTAGAAATGGCATTTCCTCACATCGAGGACTCGGGTAGTGACAACAAAACTACAATGCACATTACCGGTAATAAGCATTATCAAAATCATCGTCTTTCGTATCACACAAAGAAACAGCATATTTCCCTATGAGAGCATGATGCAAGCTGGTAATACAGTAGTATAACATTTAAGTTAGGATTTAGCTACAAATCTTCAGTATGCATGCACAGGGTATACGTGACTAATATTATGGGCAATAGTAAAAGCCAATGTTGGCACTCCAAGCTGGCTGCTGAGTGTATCTCAGATGTCGTTAAGATAGCGTCCTCACTGTCGCTATCTGTAGAAAGGCTTTTTACTGGATCACTGAGAGTTTTTCCTCTGGCTTAGACCTCGGCAGATACACTCGCTTTTGTCCCTTGATGGTTATACATTCGTTAAACAAATGTATTCCCTTAATAGGAAATTTAAACCTCCATAGAATTATCTAAAAATGTTTGTTAGCTAGAATCAACAGGCTGGCAATCTGTCCTAGATTTTTGTCTGAAACACGATCCCGCATATATCAATGTACTGATTATTGGTAAACCCAGGTGGAATCAATATAATGAATCAACTTAATCATCAACATCTTATAATGGCTAATTTCTACTTAGTGTTATTGTTTTGTATAGGGTTTATCTATAAATGTCAACTAGCACCATCAGTACTAGTATATCTTCAGATTCACTAACTGAGATTTGTCAAGATCACATATATATATGTTATGTATAATCAATGAAAAAATCAGGTCACAATAATGAAATTCATTTTTAGAGTTCAATTACCAGTATCATATACAATGTAGGTTAAAATGTACTTAAGGTACTTATATAAAATACCCAGAATGCCCTGAGTGCCGAACCCGTAAGATGGTGGATGAAATGGATAAAAGCTGTATGTTTATATATATAATCTTTATCTATTCAATCTAAAAAAATGTCTCATCTACAAAAAACATTTCATGCAAGGAATTATGGGCATAAAACTTAGTCTGGCTTAAAGTCTTCTGAAATATATATGATTCACATTTGTAATTACTGTATTACATGAAATGTTCGCTGTGTTTGACCATTTGTAATTACTGTATGACATGAAATGTTCGCTGTGTATGAACATTTGTGTTTCTTGGGAATGCTTATAATAGTAATAAGAAAACCACGAAAATATACTCTTAAAAATTGATATATAAAAGGCTGGTTTTTTTTTCTTTCTTTGTTTGGTAAAATGTGTTGTAAAAACAGCTAAGGTGGGTAAGAGTTAACCTCATATCCTAAAACTTCAAAAAAAATTGACCTAAAAAAATGTGATTCCTGTTCTAAAGATAAACTATAGCTTTCTTGCAGTGAAAGTTTTCTTAAAAGTAATTTAATTAAGCTGGATTTGAAAATGTGGTGCATGGAATTTTGCAATATTTAACACAGAAAACTGTAATAATTAGGGATCAGGATCTGGTAATTATCAAAACCATATATATGCATGCCAATATGTATTTCCTGGAAAATTAAAACTACTTCGTAAATACAGGTCACCTGTAAGATACGAAATGCGATGTTCATGCCTGCATGACATGGTAAATCTCCATTAATTGAACCTCAAAGCGTATTTGAATAAAGGTTTTATGTTCTTGAAAGCCTTGTGCTTTGACAAGAAAATCAAAATGCAGCTTTATTGAACAACTTATTAATGATCTCATAACAAACACAGATCCATGTTAACAGACATATAGGCTCAGCTTGTGTCATATTTATGTAGCCTTCTAATGTCGCGATAGCAATTAAAAATCCATTTCACATCTGTATAGACAGTGATGATTATCGGAACTGAAGTGAAGGGCAAAGCAATGGGAGGCAATAATTAATTTTAATACATTGAAGATTGCACTGAAAACCTGTCATCTGAAAAGCAACAAATTAAAAATAAATTGCTTTGAAAGTTAGCTAGCCTCAAAAATTAATTTAAGGATTTCTCTTTACAACTGAAAACGAAAATAAGCTGCTAATTATTTTCAGGATTTATCACATCAATGTAAACAGTCTTCAAAGATTTTCAGGATATTCCTGTAATTCCAAATACATGTATGGGTTTATGTTTTATTCATGACTAATTTGCAATGATATGTAAATGGTTGGAATATTTCAGGTCTGATGTTGTCATGTAAAAAAATACAGACCCACTTGTCATGTTGTTTTCGATAAAGAATGCTTGATTTGCTGATAGAAACTTGACTTTTATGGTTAATCTATTCAAGCCTTTCTTATAAAGAGTAGCGAAACAACGTTTCAAATTATTCAGTCCTAACTTGATCACATAATTCCATCATCATGTTACGATGTAACTGGGCTCAAGCATATTACTGTACATATATGGAACAGTGTTATTACCAGCCAAGGAAGCAGGTAAAATAAAACCAGGTAAGACCAGAAAATGTGTTGGGATCGGCAGATGCAAGTAGCAATGGATTGGGGATCAAAAGTACTATCATTGACGGAGATGGAATATGCAGATCAATATAATGGCTCACCATTGTCAAACACATGCATAATAGCGGTAATAGAATATTTATGGGGAAACATTGTCTAAATCGCCATCATCAATATTTGAATATGTAATTTGGGTCTTTTCTCTGGTCCCGGTGATGTATTGATTGCTGAGGATAAATGACTCGATGTTAGAGTTACTTAATGTGTATCTGATGTGAAAGCAGGATTGAAGCTGATTGGGAGCTTATAGTCATTGGTATAAGTACAGTATACATAATTGTTGCGGACCGTCACAGGGATACTAATTATAAGGAGGAGATAACTACGTCCTGTTTAGATTGTATTAATAGGGCACTAAGGGGTATTATATATGCATGTTTCACAATCATATACCTTTGTGAAGAAAATCACCTGTGAGTTTTATAACTATGTTAATTATGGAATTTACACCTGGGTTTCAAGGTTTCTGACTTCTGTATATTGGTATTAAACCAGATATATACAAGATATATTTGTAAGTGACTTTATGGCAGTGGATAGTTGGAGCAGTGAAACCTGATCGTGGAATAAGTATACATTGTAAGTCAATAGTTGGAGGATATTTCAGCATTGGGTGAGTCAATAGTTGGAGGATATTTCAGCATTGATACCAGATGAGTATGTATGTGGGACAGGGGATATTTGAGTATTGGGTGTGTCTATAGTTGGAGGATATTTGAGCATTGGGTGAGTCTATAGTTGGAGGATATTTGAGCATTGGGTGAGTCAATAGTTGGAGGATATTTGAGCATTGGGTGATTCTATAGTTGGAGGATATTTGAGCATTGATACCAGATGAGTATGTATGTGGGACATGGGATATTTGAGCATTGGGTGAGTCAATAGTTGGAGGATATTTGAGCATTGATACCAGATGAGTATGTATGTGGGACAGGGGATATTTGAGCATTGGGTGAGTCTATAGTTGGAGGATATTTCAGCATTGATACCAGATGAGTATGTATGTGGGACAGGGGTTATTGGAGTATCGGGTGAGTCTAGAGTTGGAGGATATTTGAGCATTGATACCAGATAGGTATGTATGTGGGACAGGGGTTATTGGAGTATCGGGTGAGTCTATAGTTGGAGGATATTTGAGAATTGGTATCTGGGATGAGCCTTATAGTTGGAGGATATTTGAGAATGGATACCTGGGATACGTCTGAATATGCTCAAATATCTGTGTGATATTTGATGCATGCTTTGGTTCCTGGGATTAGCATTGAAATCTGGGATACATACTTCTATGGTACATTAAGGGATATTGGAGAATTGAAACCTGAGTCTGTGGTTGGATAATATTTGGGTATTGAGTCCTGCGTTAATGTCTATGGTAGAAGATGTTGGAGCATTAACCATTCTTTAGCATACAGCAGCCTCCGCACAAGCATCAATACATTAATGCTCTCAAAGAATAACAATGACAACTGGTTTGGGTGAATATCAATTAATGGCTATTTATTATCGTGCAATCTTTCATATATTGCAGTAAGATTACTACATACATTAGCAATGTCTGCATTAATATGACATAAATATATTTGACTATATGTTGCATAATCTTACACAAGAGGCAGTGTACTAATATCATATAAAGACAAATGGAATTCTTATATGATATGAAACGATAAACTATAATGTATTTAAGGGTAGTGAGATATTATATATTATAGCCATACTCCCCTTGCCACAAATGATGGTCTAATCTACATAAAAGTTCTAACCTACATCTAAACCTAACATAAACCAGGGTGGGAAAAAGTTTGTAAACATAAAACGTGGCCTTGCCCTTTCGCTAAGTTATGCCTGAATGCCGCCACAATCCTTCAGACAAAGAAAGCATCAATGAAATATGATACTGGAGTGCGATTGGTGGGGTGACACACAAACTCAACACTGATTGGCCGACACTTGGCTTTCTGCCGAGTCGTATATTGCCCCACAATGCATTACTCGGATATCACTTGAAACTTCCTTCCTGTCTGACAACGTAAACAAACATACAATGCGGCTCGTTCCCCACCAATCCACACTGGGTAATATCCTGGACATTACACATATATAAGTTATCTGTAAATTACATATAAACAGTATGATCCTAACTGTGGATATATTATTCACATATTAAACATTATAGAAACATGCTGTGAAATATTAATAGCGCATTAATAGATTAATTAAAACCTGGAATGAGACTTCGATAGGAAATATATGAGCATTGAAACCAGTGAGATGAGCCTTTATATTAGAGGATACCATTGTATATTGGCGCATACAAGGTTTTGGTAGTGTTATATCAGAGCAGTGAGTCCTGGGATGTATGTATGGTAGGAAATATTTGATTATTGAAATCTGGTATGAGACTTTGAAGGTTTTATAGGATTATATGAGTCTATGGTAGGGGAAATCAGAGCATTGAATTCTGGTATGAGTCTTTGAAGGTATTATAGGATCATATGAGTCTATGGTAGGGAGAAATCAGAGCATTGAATTCTGGTATGAATCTTTGAAGGTATTATAGGATCATATGAGTCTATGGTACAGGGAAATAGGAGCATTGAATTCGGTATGAGTCTTTGAAGGTTTTATGGGATCATATGAGTCTATGGTAGGGGAAATCGGAGCATTGAATTCGGTATGAGTCTTTGAAGTTATTATAGGATCATATGAGTCTATGGTACGGGAAATTGGAGCATTGAATTCGGTATGAGACTTTGAAGGTTTTATAGGATCATATGAGTCTATGGTAGGGGGAAATCGGAGCATTGAATTCTGGTATGAGTCTTTGAAGGTATCACAGGATCATATGAGTCTATGGTAGGGGGAAATCAGAGCATTGAATTCTGGTATGAGTCTTTGAAGGTATTATAGGATCATATGAGTCTATGGTAGGGGGAAATCGGAGCATTGAAATCTGGTATGAGTCTTTGAAGGAAGAATCTGTAATTTGAGGATATTTGAATAGAACGTTACCTGAGTTGTTAAAAAGGCGATCGGAAACCTGTAAATTGTGATCAGTATAAGCCAGTGTTAATTACTGTTTCATTTGTAAAAGGTGTACCATACTTGACATATTAAGTGCCCTAGCTATGCCTTATAAATGCAATTTATTCTTGGTTGGATTTTTGGTTGGGTCTAAGAATCCTTTTCCTTCAGCGTGACTCTTGTTTTCATTCTTTTGGAAGATTCCTAATTCATTCTAATTTTCCGAAATTGCTCATTTATACATTTGTATAAGCGATCATAGGGCAGTTATTAGCTCAACTACGATACTACCATTTGTTAAAAATGTCTCCATTGACTTACGCACTAGCGGAATTGCTGTTTCTTGGTTGTACATTTATGATCAAGTATTGCTATATACAGCTAATGGTAGTAGATTAATGTCTGGCTTTGCCTAACTTCAGTGTGATGTCTGGTAGCAGTTCTATGAAAAATTCATGCTGGTACGTATACGGTCGTGACAAATTCACCTCAGTAGAGGTCAGGACAGTTTTTGGTCATAACAGTCAATTGATCGTTGGTCCGTAATAGAGAGATCATTACTTATAGATATCAGTTTAAGGGCTGATGTTGTTATGTTATTTTATTTGCAGAATAGTGTTCATCCCCTTCAGAATTACTTATGTTGATCTATAGAATACTTTCCATGGGTGTGTGATTTCATTTATTGAATATGTACTAGACCACAGGCAGATTTTGCAAAATTCTGCTAACCTGAGTAAAAAAACCACTGAGATATGGATGGGGTGAACATCAGATCTGATAACAAAATTTGCCTGTTTTTTAATGTGACATAATATAATGTAATGTAAAGTATCTGACGATATGCCCATGCCTGGTAATAAGCCCGCCCATGTAGTTCATTAGAATGCTATTTCATTGTCCTGAAGTTACGTGGACTGGCTCTCTGAACCTATCCAACTACATCAGTATATATTATATATGTGTAATAGGATATAGGTTCCTGGCATTTCAAGGTGATATAATGGCTAGTTATTGAACAATAAATAACAGGAGTGAGGAATTACAATGTTCCAATATTTTCACATCTCTCTGCATTACAAGTGTGAATCAGTATTAAGTTATTTCTGTTTCATCATTAATTTAACGGAAAATCATGGTCATTTGATATTTTTCTGCCAGGATTTTGTTGGAAACAAAAGTTGACAACCTTCATGAAATTTACTTTGGGTGATTGCACCGTTTCAAATGTAATGTTGTGTAATATTTGAAACTGCCACCTGAATAGCCTCAATCTGTATATACAGAACAGTGAAAAATTTTGATTGTCAGTAACGAGAATTTGATACTTTCACAGTGTGAGTTTTAGATACCACTTTTATGCAGGTGATAGAATTTCCCTTTTTATATCCCTGTTTAATGTAAACATTCTGTTAATGATCGGTTTTATAGAGTACTAACACATTCACCCCTGAAGACGCATTTGAACTCTTCCAATTCAAATGTTGGAATAGTTCATTATGAAATTTCAGGGGTGAATGAGTTAATAAAATTTCAGTGATGGAATCATTCCTAGACACGTATCTACCATGTTCCAGGTGTTTAGGCGGAACAATTGCTCTGTCTAGTTTTAAATGCCTTCATCCTGTGTTAAATCAATATGCCATGCTATTTCATCTGATTTCTCTCTCACAAAACCCATTACCTGGAATTATAAGGGTCATAGCAATAATCGGCCAATGATTATACGGATTGTAACCCGGTTATAACCATTATGCAAATGTGTTTACATGTATACAGCTATGTATTTATGTTGACACATGTATATATAGATGAATGCACAATATTTTTTTTTACTGTATGCAGAAAATATTTTTGACTTTTATGAAAATATTGATACATTTTCATTGCCGATTCTACGCAGTCAAACCTGCTCATGTGACCACCTTTATTAAAGACCACCTGTGTTAAGAGACCACTTTTAATGTTCCCCATGGTAGTGATTTCATTGTGAATTGAACCTGAATTAAGAGACTACCTGTGTTAAGAGACCACTTTTTATATTCCCCATGTGTGGTATCTTAACACAGGATTAACATGTTCTTCAGCTTGGGATTGAAGTTATAACTGTTAAAAACTCAGCTTCATAAATATTTTGTCAGCATGAAATTGCCTGATACAAAATTAATATTTTCTGCATATTTCTGAAGGCAGCTGATTACAGCCAAAACACTATGATACTCTGAAAATTCTTTATTCATGTTTTAAGTATGCTTGTCATGTGTTCCTCAAACAAAAATTTCTCGTTATGATTCATATTTTGAGACGCCAGCATAGTTTCATGAAGTTTTGAATAACAAAGTTGAAGATTTATAAAATAATTTTGACTGAAACTGATAAAATTGAGATTTTTTTTTATTATAATATGACTATCATATTCAAAATTTTATCGGCAGTATCAACAAACTGCTGTTTTATGAGTAAGATGACCTAACCAATGAACAGTGTGTAATTATTATCAAAAGAACTCTTGTGCTACATGCAGACATGCCGATGCTGCTTATATTTTTGAAATTGAGTTTTAAGATATCAGATGCCATTTTTGTGTTGATAAAGTGTCAGTTTCTAATATAAAATTGTTGGTGCAGAAAGTAGATGAATGATTTTACTATCCTGAGGGTATGTAACTAAGTTCCAGTGTTGAAATACCTAAAGCCGTAAATCTTTTTTCAATATAAAAATTTGCAGGCTTATATACATTTTTGAACTTGATCAGGTGCCTTTGGAGTCTGGCTGTGCAACAAGTTAATCTGTTGGCTTGAGACCAAAAGAAATGGAGTACCAAAAAATATTTCTGTGTGTTATTTGTGAACTAAACCAACTTACAAATATTTTTATTCTGAAGAACAGTTTAGTGGCTGCGTTGTATTGAGTAAACAACTTATATATGGTTCTGCCTTCAATTTGACAGTTAAAAACTGGTTTGATGGTACGGAACCTTTCAATGACTTTTTCAATTCCATTTCTTTACATGAATTAAATCTAAGATGAACAAGATTTTACATTTCACAACGTCTGAGCTTTACCCTTGACTCAATTATCAAGTCCAAAAAAGTCATACAAGGTTTTTTGCAACATTCTATTGAATAAACCATTGGAGCTCCTACACCCCACATTGGAGGTCAGATTTGAGGGCTTGCCCTCACGACCAAATCGCCTACACTAGGTTTGAGGGGTCACAGCTGTAGGCCTGCTTTCCGAGATTGACATTTATGTCCCACCTGAGAACATATTGAATAACTAGTGCTAGATTGGCTCTGAATTATTGACCCGATTCAAGGTTGGGGTAAATTTGTCCTCATGATTTGTCCTCCGGCAAGATTGCTTCATCTTGTTTATTTTAGTCTAGACATTTATACTGAGATAATTGTGAGCAGTTTTCAGGACAGATGGTGGGGACCAGCACAACTGCTATAGATTTGAATCTGTAGAGAAATGTCTCCCTGTATCTTAAGGTAATAGGATTGTGTCACCATTTCTCAGTAGAATTTATTCAAATTTTGTAGTTATATTGCTTTGAAGTAAAGAAAATTTTCTGCCACAAAAAAAATATAGGTTGTCAGAATTTTCAGGATTTTAAATGGAAATTTATGTAAAAAGGATTGAATTTTGAAAAATGACTTGAAACATACATTTTGTTTGCAAAATAATGTCAATAAAAATGATACTAACATAGATTAGTATTGCATTAATGTATATTAATTTCATAAATGCTGAAATTGTGTAAAATTAATCATCTATAAACGATTAAAAATTGACATTTTATAATAAAACCATATACACATAGTAACTGCATGCAATGAGTTATCGTTCTTGGAAAACTTCACAGTAGTGAAATAGGTAGTCGGTTTCCTGAAGTACAGAAAAATGGACACATGTGACTCATTGATAAAAAAAACCCTGAATTAATGTCTGGATTGCTTTGCAATACTTTAATATTGAAAGAACACACTGTTCTGTCAATAAAAAGCATACAATATTCATCAGTTTAATATTAAACATTAGAATATGCGGAAATTGTGATACTGTCTCCCTACATTGGATTTTCAACTAGGGATGCACTTCCTACTTCCATTTAGCAATACACTCCTATGACCTTAAAGAGATATGCTACTTTATTTTTGACATGCATCCATCTTTTCTTAAGTTTAACATTCAAATTAGAAACCTTTAAAAACATGTCTAATGGTAAACAATAAGAAATTACTATAGTCATATGTTCAATTACAATCCCAGTAAAATTACTACAGATGTGTAATTACACGGGAATTCATGTGTAAAAGGAGATTAAAAATGCATGGCCAGACCAGGATTCAAACCCGTTACCATCTGATTTAAGACAGCTAGATACTCTACTGATTAAGCTACCTGGTTGCCGACGATTGACCAAGTCCAGTTCCACTACTTTACTTTGTAGTCGGGCAGGTAACCCCATACCTTTTCACGGCCGATTTGGGAATCGAAGCTCGGCTGCCTTACAAAGAATTACACATATATTTCTATATATAACATATTTATATATATATAACATATTTCTATATAACATATTTCTATATATAACATATTTCTTTTTATATATAACATATTTCTATATATAACATATTTATATATATAACATATTTCTGTATAACATATTTATATATATAACATATTTCTATATAACATATTTCTATATAACATATAACATATTTCTATATAACATATTTCTATATATAACATATTTCTATAACATATTTCTATATAACACAATTCTATATATAACATATTTCTATATATAACATATTTCTATATAACATATTTCTATATATAACATATTTATATATATAACATATTTCATTATAGGTTTTCGCTGCTACCAGATAAATTTTGTAAACATTTGAGAAAAATAAAATGTGTTTTGTATGTTATTGATAAAAAATTCCGAAACAAATGCAAACATCAATATAATTTGTCTTTGTATACAAATAGGGACAGTAACCTAAAGCTATGAGAGCTGCCCCACATTAGGCCGGCTCAATTTGTGCTCACCAGCTGGTACCTGTGAAAGGCCAACTGGCTAGACAGGTCGAGTTTCACTCAATTAGAATACATGTTCCATCAGCAGGCTACGTGAGTTCGGCAGACCTAGTCTATTTCCTTTTTCCAGCAGTTATGATTTTGCAATGTATTTCTGTTTATTTGTACATGTGATATAGATGTTTTAACGATAAAACTTTCTATACCAATTATCATCATGTTTTTGTCATGACATTTGGAATATAGAGTTATTCTCGTAATTTTAGAATTTCTTGCATATGTTTTGATGAAAACTGAAGCTCTTTTAAACTAAATTACGTTTTGGTTAAGTATTATGTAAATAATATATTTACTTGTATACATGCAAATTTATATATATGTAACTTAGAATGTACCATGTACCCTTAAGACATATCAACTTTCTGGAAAGGGATTTTAAACATGTTTTTCATTCATGACCACCAAAATGCATAGATCAGTGTTCAGCAAATGTAAAATGTTTAAGTTAGTGGTTATAGATAAAGTACATACTTACTGATGTGAGCAGGTGTAGAGACTGAACTATCATAATCAGACGTCTATACTTAAAGCATGTATATACAGACAGAATACTTAAATCCATTATAATGAATGTTCCCATGGCCTCGCTCTGAGGATTCCGCCCCTAGAGCTCAAAACAATTCAATAATTGACCTAAATGGAGTTTCTAGACCGTTAATGGTGTGTAACTTTAACATGTTGAACAATATATTCTACCTCAGGTTATAGAGAGTTCTCTTATGTACACAATACACATACAAAGGTAACACGTTTAGTCATATGATCACACTGAAAGACATTCTGATCAATGAAGTCAACACAATATCACAGATTGATAGCTATAGTTTGATGATGACTTCCTCATTTTTAGCTAATTTGATGATGACTTCCTCATTTTTAGCTAATTTGATGATGACTTCCTCATTTTTATCTAATGCATCTGCCTTGAATAAAGGCCAAGTGACCTTATATTCCATTGCAAGGTATATATATATATATTCACCAGCCATCTGTTGTCCATCTCGTTGTCTGGTTTGAACTTTTCATTTTACTGTATACATGTATTACTACTAGTCGAAAATGGCTGTAGAGATTTTGAAAGAATTTAGTCTGAAGCTTCCTACGGGCAATTGAGGGGCTGCGGTAGCCAAGCTAGTGGTTAAGGCGGTTGACATTCTGCTACCACTAGCCCTCAAACAGTGGGCCGCGGTTTCAAGGCCTACTTGGGGCAGTCGCGAGGTAATGGCTGTATGACCTTTCCTCACCACCAATAATCCCAGTCCCATAAAACAACATGGACACCTTGGCTTCTGATTGGCTAATGCTTTGGAAATTGTTTTTTCCGGCATAACTATAGCTTTGATAAATCATTTCCGAAACGGAAACCATGAATATCATGCAAGATTAATATGAAAAATAACAAAGATGAACTAAACAAAATGTTGTTAACAACAGTTTTATACACAACAAAAACATTGAAACAACAGTTTTATACACAACAAAAACATTGAAACAACAATTTTATACACAACAAAAACATTGAAACAACAGTTTATAACTATATATTATACAATACTACAAATCAAACGTGTACTGACAAGGTAGCCTCCTAAGCAAAGAAAGAGGCCAAAAGGAAAAAATATATTCTCAGCAATACATTTAAAAGTAAGCACAGACAACTCTTCAGCGATTCAAGAGACTAGTAGTCTAAAGAATAGACCAAAAATTTCGATTAAAGCAAAAGCAGTAAAATAATCAAAAGATAAGTAAATAATATTACAGAAAAGTATTGGGGGAAACAGTGTTACAGGTGTACGAAATTCAGCGTGGCTTGACAAGTGTTCACTGGACTTCAGATTGTTATACTTTCGCTCTCACCGACTGAGCTACCTGGTCAACAGAAGTCTCCAAGCCCATCTACTGTGCTACAGTTATTTACAAAACAAAATTAAGGGGAGGTTACTGTATGTAGGAAAAACTACAGTGCAGTGGGGCAGGGCTTAATGGATGATAATGGTGAGTTGGACAATAGTTGTATCATAGACTTTGTTTAACACAAGAAGTATTGTTCCAGTAAAATCAATGATGGCGATGCAAACTATGGCAGGATAATTATCATCCCTTGGCTAGGTCCACAAAGTTTTTAAACCCCAGACATCAACTTTGACAGGACATGTTATTATTACATGATGCTATCCCTGAGTTACAGTGTATCACTAAAACATGTATAACGTAATAATATCCCAGGATTTTACTGTATATTCCACCATTTTTATATAACAACACTTTTCATGTGATGTAAAGACACTTTTCATTGGCTAATTATACGGGAATGTCCCCGTATTATTTCCCAACAAACCATGCACAATGCAATGCTTTGCTAAAAGCCTGATTCTTTAATACAAACGTAAACAAGGGAGTCCTGCGTGACTTGTCTTGGACGGATTAGCTTTGTCGAGTAAACAAATGCACATGCCTGTGCCTATCTAATTATTGTCCTCCTACACCGACATTAAACTGGATCGACAGGATATTACGCTGCATTGTCCAAAAATTAATGGACAACTGTTTTGCATTGCTTGCTGATAAAATGTGCAGAGGCGTTTTTGTGACAAATATTTGCACATTAAAACAACCTCGGTGAATTCTATAATGTTGAAATATATATATAGAGAGAGAGCAAACTGTATATCAGCAACAGGTGAATATGATATGGTCCCATTACAGATCTGTGGAATGCTCCAGCCATTAGTGAACACTCTATTCAAATTCAAGTAACAATATTTGTTGCAAAGATATGAAATCGTAGGTTGTGTACAAAAGTGTCCTTGAACATTCTTTAACACTTCAGTCAGATGTATAAAACACACGAGGTAGAACGTTGCTGGATACCTTGATGTCTAGCTATAGGTCGGTGCATCATACAATGAATTCTTGATCCAGTTCAGATTAATCATAAATATATGGGTTACTTTAAGCTTGCGACTGGCCTTGGTTCGTGTAATTTTTGCCTGGTACCAAGACTAATAGGCTTGTATTCATGAAACGTTCTCATGCTCAAACAGATTCTGTGCTCTAGCTATCCCAATTTCTTATTATGGTGATAAATTAATGAAAATTCTCTCTTTTTCAGTCTTTGTAAGAATTTTGGTGAGATTTCAAGATGAATCCATATGCTTGAGCATGAGAATGGTTTTATGAATACTTTATTTAACATGGCCTTTGGTCTTTAATAAAATAAATTAAACAGTGCCTCTAACCTACACATCTTCTAATGTGACAGCGCCATGTCATGCATATGAAGTGGGCCCTGGAATTAGATATCTTTATTGTCCTGTTTGAAAATCTAGGTTATTTTCATATCAAATTGATATCATAAAGATCATGTATTACTTTTTATATACCCTCTTTAAAGAAAATGGCAGTATGGTATTTTGTTGTGATATTTGATGAAATGTCAGTCCACGCTTGCAAGTTAAGGACACATCTTGTATCAGACGATAAATTTCTTTCCACAAGTTTCATAATTCACGTGTCTCCCTTAAAACCACCTGTTACAAGGACATTCAAACGTATTGATAAATAAATGAAACGATGAATGAAAAAAAAAAAAGTATTTCTTTATCATTTCGGCCTACTGGCCTTCTTCAAGGATGAAAGCCATCTTGCTTCTTCTGAAGTAGAGGGAAATAAAATAACAAACATAATTATTTTACTTGAAGAAGGCTTTCTTCAGGAAGGTGAAATATTGGGACTGAGAGTGACAATTGTTTTATCATTTATCCTTTTTCCCAATGGAAATCAACTGTTGTTTATATGTCAATTGATTTCCATTTTTTTTATACATAAAGATTAAGAATACTGATGATTTGACTTGGACCTTCTGAGTGTTAGTAGTGTAACAGGAATGGGAGTATTGTGCTTTATTAGCATTGTGCTTCCACCAGGAATCGAACCCACGATCACTAACTTCCCAGTCCGATTCTCTATCCCTGAACGCAAATCTACAAGATGACCGTAATCCTATTTTCAATTCAAATCTGCCACACTAATCCCCCTTTTTAACAATTGTAAATGTGTTCACCCTGGAACACCACAACCCAGGTTCTAGCTCCCTGTCACCACAGGGAGGGCCCCAGACACCGTCGTTTGTAACAGGAAAGAGAGTATTGAGCTTCCAGTGGGGATAGAACCCGCAATCACAGTCTTCCTAGTCGGACGCCCCACCACTGAGCTAAAGGGAGATTCCCTGTAGGGCGAAGCTAGAAGGCAATTGTAATCCTACTTCCTAGTCAGACGCCACCACTGAGCTTAAGGGAAATTATCTGTAGGGCGAAGCTAGAAGGCGATTGTAATCCTATTTCCTAGTCAGACGCCCCACCACTGAGCTAAAGGGAGATTCCCTGTAGCGCGACGCTAGAAGGCGATTGTAATCCTATATTTTTTATTAAAATCATCCACAGTACAAAACATGGATATTTACATGAGTATCACGAAGGTAGCTGTTTGAATTAGCAAATTCCTGTTTAATGTATTTAATCTGTGTAGTTCAATCCATCGTAAAAATGAGCTATGGTGTAGTATGTCGTGGTGTGGTGTTTATAGTGTATTTTTTGTAATCGCCTAATCTCTCCGTCATGTGAACTACATCCCTTAAACATATTAAGGCCCGATAGCTTTAGATTAGGAATGGAATAAACCGTTATCTATCTGTCAATAAGCCCATGTCTGCTAATAAGCCCACGCTTATGTGTTGAATTTCAGTAGAATTGTCAACAGATGCTGTTTCAGTGTCTTGTTATAAGCCTGACCCCCACTTAGAGTCTGGGATTATGAGTTGGCCCCCAGGGATTATTTGAGGATGAAAAGCGGATATACATGTTATCATTTTACATTAACATGTTTATATATATATATCATTTTTTTTTTGTATTTGATATGTAAGTGTCACATTCAAGTCGTTATAAAGACATGTCCATGCATCAGTAGCATCTGTATGTAACAGATGTATGTTCTGATAGACATACACATTAACGTAAGGACACAAACATCTACGACAGCTGAACGCTCAAAGAAATAACACGGTTGATACAGGGGTTGATGATCAGATATTGATCTATTCCGTATCTGACAACCAAGCCGAGCACTGTTATTATTAATAATGTTACCTGTGTGTGGAAAGAGCCGGTGATACAAAATAGCTATATGTACGGAGCAGAGACAACGGAACACGATACCAATACAGTGACCAACCATCAAAGGAATCGGGCGTTGTTATCGCAGCTAACAATATTGGAAAATGTTTGTGTCGGTTAAATGGTTGGATTGTATATACACTTAGCTACCGGCGTGGACACATTGAGGAAGTGACATGGAAGGAGGAGAGCTCGGGTCCATGGAATATTTCCTCAGTTTGAAGATTAAGGTTTGATGGCAATTTAGTGATGATGACCTATCATACCTGTAGACTTAAGTAGGCTGGTTCAGGTCAATGAATTGAAGAATCTATTGTTTGGTCTAGGGTTGGCAGGTTCTTCTGATCTGACTGTTTGGTTTTAGAGTTTTTGACGGAAATGTCTGGTAATTTGTAGCAATAGTACTTTCCTTAGTTGTATGCAGGTTTGTACGATATACATATATATGGTAATTACATAATTATTTGTGAATATTGATGTTAATTTAATTAACTTATTGATACTTGTGTATAAATTGTTATCTTTTTAAGGGATACAATTTGTCTGATATCTCTTTGTGGTTTAAAGGTGCATTTGATGATCTTTGTGGTATGATAGTGAATTAAATGATCTCTGTGGTTTGATAGTGAATTAAATGATCTTTGTGGTTTGATAGTGAATTAAATGATCTCTGTGGTTTGACAGTGAATTAAATGATCTCTGTGGTTTGATAGTGAATTAAATGATCTTTGTGGTTTGATAGTGAATTACATGATCTTTGTGGTTTGATAGTGAATTGAATGATCTTTGTGGTTTGATAGTGAATTAAATGATCTCTGTGGTTTGATAGTGAATTGAATGATCTTTGTGGTTTTATAGTGAATTAAATGATCTTTGTGGTTTATTGACGGGTGAAAAAACAATTTTATTAATCTATAGTTTGATAGATTTGATATACTTGAGGTACATAATGTATACAAAGTTGATCAGATTCTGGCATATGTGTTGCATTGGATAAATGTAATGTCAAGTGTGTGACTGTTCTTTGTTGATGCTGATGTGATATAGTGTGTAATGTACCATAAGCATGTTTCCTGATAATGACTTTGCAGACTATTGATTTTTTATGCTTGTTTGTGTATATTTGATAAATTAGTAATGACTCTTAATGAATATATTTTCTTTTGCTTTTTTATCAAATGTGAAATTTAAGGTCAAGAAAAAAATAGAATTTTAGAATAATGGATAAGGGAAATGGAGTGGTTGAATTGAAATTACGATTTGATTAGGATGTATTTAAATACTCATCTACATCAAAGATAGTTATGTATAATTGGTTTGGTGTACAACGACTGTAATCAGCATAAATCTGATGTACAGAATGTTTTATTCTTGTTCGCGATCAGTCAAGAATCTGTGTGATGCAGATTGAATGTTGTCTCCGGTAGTCTATAGTTGTTTTTATGATTTGTCGTATATTCAGTCGAAGTTCTTTTGGAAATATTACAAAACTGAATTCTAAAGTAGATCTTGTAACCCTGTTTTTATTGATGGCTGTCAAGGGTCCACCGGACGTCATCATGAGCGTCTACATTTGGAATGTAACATACTTATATGGAAATCTCTACCCACAGTTGCTATGGTTACACAAGACTGTGTCAAAGTTGTTGGCTTCCCTTTTAATGTCGATTTATGATCAGTTTATGGTCCGTCAATCATAAGCATTTCATTAAATTTTGAATAGGTTTGTGTAAATTTTCAATGAATTCCGAAGACCGATGGAGGACACGTAAACAATACGTACCCCAAATTTGTAAGCTGGAGGATAAAGAGTTAACTAAGGATGCTAACTAATAATAAGTAACCATGGGTGTAATTGGTCTACAGAAAAGTTTCATGAAAATCAAAAATACAAAAAATCAAAACAAATCTCCTTTTAACATTTATTGGTCCACTTCCAATCTCATTTTTATGTCCCGCCATAAAACCAAGGGGGGGGTCATATAGTGTTGCCCATGTCCGTCCCGGCCAATCCTGTCGTGTCGCGTCCCGTCTCATCCATGAGCGGGGGCATTTATGTCTTACAGACATTTTCTAGTTGACACATATGTTAGGTAATGCAGGTGTCTAGGGGAGCGAGTATACTACAAAGTTGCTTAACATAGAATTGCAATATTCGCCACTATAGTGCCATCTCTTTCCTTATATGTCCGATCTCTCCTCATATGGAATCTGTTAATTTTCTCCTTATATTTTGTCATTGCTGCTTGATTTTGAGTTGCTAGAAATGTCTTCTATTGTCAATATTTTACTGTCTCCTCATGATCACATATTGAAGCAGCTATATATAGTTATTTGCTCTCCTGGTCCAAAAGTCCATTTAGTGAGCTTACGCCAAAGTGCACCATCTGTTGGTTGACGTCCATTGTCTGTTGTTGGTCAGTAATTTTCTTAAAGATAACTTCTTTAAGAACTTTTGGGTGTAAGGTTATAAAACCTGGCTGGTAGCTTGCTAAATTGAAGGCCAACAAAGTTAACTGGAAAATGACCTTGGACTTATTTCAAAGGCATAGGGTCCAATTTAAAAAATTATTTATGTTCTAAAATTGATTGATACTCTTTTTTGTGTTGCCTGCAACGTGAGGCGACATATAGGCAGTACATTTTCACTTAATATCACGTCGCTTAATGTCATTTTTGCAGTTATTATCATGTTTTTGTGATGCACCGTTTTTTCCTGCTACATATATCTAATTTATGTAATTCAATTCTTTTATTATCACTTGTTTTGATATCATTTTCGCTTTATATCACTTTATTTTGGCCACTGTCACAAAAAGAAATGGTAAATTATTGTAAGAATCAATTATTTATGCCTTGGGATCTGGTGTCACACCAGGACTCGTTATGTAAACAACACCATGACATAACGGCATCTTTTTCACACATGGCTGACTGCCGAACAATAGATTGACCCAACTTACCTGTAAGGTCCACCAGGCGGTATGGCAACCCGTTTAAGCCTGAGAAAAAGATCTAGCTCTGTGTTAGAAATGAATCACATGTATTGAAACGCAAGTGTTTGTTTCATCTTTAATTACTGCTCAATTATCAGTTAACGTTACACATTAAGTGACCGTTACGTAGGCCTATAAATGGTTTCTGTTAACGTGAGGGACTCAATGTTGTTACAAGATAGAATAGCATTTATTTAACTTAAATGATAAAAACCTTAGCAAGTTTCACGTAATTTGATCGCTTTTGTTTTGTTTTTGAAATTATCCAAGCGACATCAAACACCGTACGGACAAGTGTAAATCTGATTCGTGAGCAGATATATTTGTATTGCTCTACTATAAATGTGAAAAATAAAATAAACGATTTGACTTTCAAACTCAAAGTTCATTCAACGTAATGTGTAGGTTTTGACTGAATCGCAAAATTGGATGAGATCTTCGAAAACGCAGTGGATCCCATCAATCAGTCGGCAGCTATGTCGTAATCAATAAATTGAACGATTTATTCCCGTTTACATTGCAAATCAAATTAAATTAAATGTTGAAATTTGAGCATATCATCGGACATACATTTCAGAATATCGATGTTCTAAGCTGGTGATATTTGTTTGAATCCTTATTGTTTCAAAATATCGTAAGCACAGTTTAGACCCATTTTCAACGGGGGTTTCTCTTCCTGTGTTCCATCACTTTGTAGCTTTTTCACGATCTCTGCACTCTCAGAAAACGATGTAAACTTCAAACACGGAGCGCATGATTGAAGTATTTTATTTACAAAGATGTTTTAAAAATCAAAGCAATGAAAAGATTAAGGTAAATTTGTACTAACATGACATTTTTTACGACTTAATTCGGAGCAGATTATACACTAGCAGCCGACAACTACATGTCGATCTAGGCTTATTTGATCACGTACGATCGGAGCGCACCGCCGGAATTTAGCAAGTATTTTGGCTGCATATTTAAATGAAATAAATAAATAAAAAACAAATACTTAACAGATAATAAAGAAAGGCACGTTAGTTACAATTTTTTTATTGTTAAACTATCTTCTTTGTATCACTTGGACATTTAAATACGGTAATTCCGGGTTTTGACACCTGAAATGGTCAGAAATCACGTTTTCTCTTTATGTCATGTTCCGGTTAATTACTGTATTACTTTGTCTGCGTCAGTTGTGTTGTCCGAAACAAGGTTTCCGTGCGATCACTTGAGTCCCTGGGTTGGCTGAACTCAAACTTGGTACACATATTGCATACTGATATAGCTCGAACGAGTTTGCATTTCAGAAGGGCATTGTGTAGTAAATGCAAGAATGTATTTATATTTTAATCAATTCCTTTCAACTTTTGTACAGTAATGCTAGAAGCAATAATGTTAAACATATATTTTTGCTTTTTCTGTCAAGTTTCAACTTTCCACGTTTGGCATATCACACTTGACATAGCAACACTGTTCATCGTTTTACCGTTTATTTTTGCTTATGCGATAATTCGAACAGCTAGGTGTTCTTTAATTTTTGTCAAAATTGGTGGGTTGTGTTATTACCTAATTGTATAGGATGAGTTCTTAAATCGTGATTTTTAAATGCTATTCGGCAGAGTTTTATCCCTTTTTCATTGCAGGGCTTTGCTCCTTTCATTGCCAAATAAGGGCATTGTGTAGTAAATGCAAGAGCTTTTTTACTTTTTAATCAATTCCTTTCAAATTTAGTATGGTAATGCTAGAAGCAGTAATGTTTAACATATATTACAGGTTTTTCTGTGGAGTTTCAACTTTCCATGTTTTGGCAAATCACACTTGACATAGCAACACTGTACTTCATTTTTGCCGTTATCTTTTCCTTGTTTACACGATAACTCAAAAACATTTGTTCTCTGAATTTTTTTTTAAATGCTTGTTTTTTTTATTACATTCATGATATTTTAACGCTATTCGGCAGAGTTATGCTCCATTTTCATTGCCAAATTAGGGCATTCTGTCAGATATGCAAGAACTTTTTCATTATTTGTTCAAGACTCCTACCTTAAAGCCAAGGTTCTAGTTTTAGTAATAGCAACATTGACCACGAAAGTGTAATTCTGAAACACAAAATAGCTTGCGATGGAAACACAGTAAATAAATTTGAATGGCAAGGTCACAGTCCCCAACAAAACTGTGGCAGTAAACACATTTATATCGACTCAAGTTTCTTTATGTTGATTGAGCTTAGACTTCAAACAGTGCTTCCTTACTAATAGTGCTTCCTTGGGATTGCTTTTAAGGTCCGACGGTCAAAGGTCAAGGTCACCATTACTGTAAATAGAAAATATGTTTCCGTGCGATAACTTGAGTTCCTTAGGTTGATTGAACTCTATCTTCTTACAGTGCTTCCTTACTAAAAGTGCTTGCTTAGGATTGTTTTTCAGGTCCAAAGGTCAAGGTTACCATTACTATAAATAGAAAATCTGTTTCCCTGTGATAACTTGAGTTTCATTAGGTTGATCAAGCTCAGACTTCGTACAGTGCTTCCTTACTAAGAATGCTTGCTTGGGATTGCTTTTCAGATCTGAAGATCAAAGGTCAAGGTCCCCGTTACTATAAATAGAAAATCTGTTTGGTAGGCGACACATCCACTCCTGTGGAATTCTTGCTGAAGGTTCAAAATAATTCTGATCTTCTTTAATTGCTAAGCACATGGTGTTTATTGGCTCAAATAAGGTACAACACTACAAATATTTTTTTATCTATTGTTATTCCATATGATGACTATTTCTTTCTGAGATTATATTTGCACATTTGTAAAACCACATGTTGCATCTAGATACTTAAAGTGATTGCAATCTGTCAGCTGCAATTTAATATTGACTCCGTAACAGGCATTTAAATACTGCACAGTTAAGTAGAAACTGTAAATCTTGGGGCACTTCTGTAATTATTGCATATATGTTAAGTCATAGTTGTTTGGGGGGAAAGGGGAGGGCGGGAGATGTAGGGGGAGAGATATGGGGCAAATGGAACAGCAATTCCTTATTGCATATGCACAAGTAATAATTGGATGCAAAACAGTTCTGCTAGCTGATTCATTACAAGATTCAAATTCACTGTAGCAACTTTCAATTTGTTTGGTATCGTTAGAATATTTTAAGAAAGTTTTTGCTAATTTAGATTCTAGCTTGATAAATGGATAGAGTTATGTGTATAAATGGCATGGCATCATGGTATCTGAAGCACCTGGTTGCTGCCTGCGAGATAAATAGAATCTGTCCCTGGGGTGAGGTAGAGATCAGGTGATTCTAACCAGAGGAATGGAATATCGAAGAAAACCCAAGGTTTATATACCCTAGTTTTTTTTTCAGTATTTCATCCTGAGGGTTTCAATTACAAGCTATCTATGCCTCATTCCCTGGGATAGATTATATTTCTTGCTAATCTTTACAATTGATTTATTTTTTTAAATCACTACAAAAATAGTATAACAGTTTGGGCGACAGACGTTACTTTTCGCCAAGCTAGCCTATCGTGACCTCTCTACCCCTGCACTATCGATTTGTGATGTCACAATAATGATCAAGGAAGAATTTCCTAGCAACAGTGGACATGGGGATATATCTCGATCTGGTGCGCCAAAATAAACATTCCTATTTCGATGGAATATTTTTGCTGCCATATTTATAGATCAGGATAATTCACTCTTAGGCTACACTTTCAACATTATCTGGTCCTTGGACTATAATTATGACTAAAGTTTGCATGGTCTGTTTTAGAATAATATATTTACATTTGCGCTGCAAGTTACTCCATGAGCATTACCATAAGAAATTGCGTTCATAGGGCCATTAACGCATTTGGATCAGCGTCATTTCGAAGCTTCTTCTCCCACCTCAAATAACATGAGACAACTCCTAGAAGCAAACATTTTGATGATGTTAGACTGTTCCAGGAATCCCGTTTGCACTGACAACATAAACACTTTAATATCAGAAATATCTGGGAATATCTGTATTCAGGTCAATAATAAATAAAAGATTAGAATGTTAATAAAAGGATTGAACAACATTCAATGTTCATGCTGGTATGAATGCAAATCGGTTGCATAAATATTTACCATGAAGCCCATTATGGAATATGTATGTAACTGATTTGGGTTCAATTATTACCAGCATGAAATTGAAAAAAAGGGCCATTCAATCCTTATTAGTGAGAAGTTATTTGTAACTTTTTTTTTAAAGAATATACTTTTTGAAATTCAGACAAAAAAAGAATGGTGCAGGACTGCAGAAAACTAAACAAGAAGGCCATTCTGATTGGCTAGTAGTGAAACACTCGAGGCCTGGAACACAGTAATTGCATTCATTGTGTTGATGTATCGTATCCTTGTATATCTTTGATCAGTACGCAGAGGCGAGTTTTAATGAAAGTGAAAGCTCACAGTTCATTGGCCATGGGGGGAGACAGTTAAACTAGACAGGCATATATAACCAGCCATGCTATCAAATTCAAATGTCTGCTGGATATATATATAAAAAATTGCATTGACTGGTGTGAATTATTTATCAACGGTTGCAATATTATATAGACTATGATCACGTTTTCTGTGTCCTATCTCTTTTAAATACGCCTAATAAAGGATGATGTAATAGCCATAGGGTCTCCACTGGGAACAATCTATATCATTTTTTTTCTGTTTTGAGGACATATGCTCTTAATGTTATTATGTTCAATATTAATTATTCAAATTTTCAATGCTTCATATCAGCTTGTGTAATCAAACCTGACATAGAAAAAAAAATTGTATGATCTGTCGCTTCGGCTAACATGTATAGAAGTTGAAGCTGGCCATGTGATTACAGGATGACAAATATTGTACATATTCGAAACACAAATTTTCCAAGAATGGGGTGATTTGGTATGATAATACAAATATCAATGCTTTTAATTAATATGAAATTACATGTACTAATTAATTAGTCATTATTATTAGCTCACCTGGCTCGAAGGGCCAAGTGAGGTCATGGCATGGTGTGGCGTCTGTCCATTGTCCGTCCGGCGTCAACTTTTTACTTTAAACAATTTCTTCTGAATAACCAAGAGGCTCAGGCTTTCAGGGTCGCAGGGGTCAAATGTCTTAAAATCCTCAAACGACTTCTTCCCAATAACCAAAAGGCCCAGGGTACTGATATTGGGCCTGTAGCATGCTGGGATGAAGGACTACCAAGTTTGTTCAAATGAATGACCTTGACCCACTTTCAACCTACTGTCCTTGTTCGATATTCAAGGTCGCAGATGTCATATATTTAAATATTTTGATAGGTTCTTATGAATCAAACACTGATATTCAGCCTGTAGCTGTATTTTAGTCCACTTTTAAGATAACAAGTGTGAGATTATTACCAGGTGAGCGATGCAGGCCCATTGGGTATCTTTTTCTCATTCTGATAAGAAGCACAGTAAAAATCATTGAGAGCATAATACTGAGCTAACTTTAATTATGTAAATTGTTTGATATTTTGTATGTATGGCTTTGACTCTAATCTCTGGAGGTCTAGATCTTCTCTGTGTCCTATCTGAAGTACTATACAGCTTGTGACTGGCTTTGTGTCATGTTTTGAAGTCCTTATCAAGCTTCTCAGTAATATCTGAGATACCATATAGCGACAGATTGGCTTTAAGGGAGACTACCGTTAGGTGCTTCACGATCATGTGGAATACAAGGTGTAGTGTCTTCACTTCAGAATTAAAGCACATGTTAATGATTGCCTTGAAATGTGATATGACTATGCAACTGTAACAGGAGAAAGAGAAATGCAATGGCCAGACCAGGGTTTGAACCAGGGACCCTCCGAACTCTAGACCAACGCTCTCTACCAATTGAGCTACCTCTGGTCACTGACGATTGACCCAGTCCAGTTCCGCTACACTCCTCCCTAAGTCTTCGCCCCCGAAGACACAACTATTTACAACCCAGGTTCGGGTATCTCCTTGCCAAGCGTACACCAAATGCTTGAAACAAGGGTTGGCAAGCTGGCCAATTTTGTAACAGGAGAAAAAGAAATGTAAGGGCCAGACCAGGGTTCAAACCTGGGACCCTCATCACTGTCCCCACAGTCGTTCAATATATTTTCAACACAGCTGTTTAACAACACCCGTTGGAAGACCTGGGTGCACTTGGTGAACTGCAGATGGTGGAATATAGGCTATGGATTATTTTATGAAAATCACCAGCTGGCACAAAGTGCCTGTAGTGAGTGAAATGGATAGTGTAGTGTTTATCAGCCTGTCTTTAAATAACTTCTAAAAAACCATTAGGTGTACAGTCATAATATTTGGCCAGTAACTAAACTTAAACTTCTGGGTTTACAGAAGCTTGTTGATGAAAAAATAAGCTTGACTTACTTTCAAAGTCACAGGAGTCAAATGTGTAAACAAAATAATTTAAAATAACTACTTGTGGAGAATCCAAAGGTTAGAGTCATACATGTATATGGCAAATAATTAATATAACTTGCTTGCAAAAAATGCTGCATAGTTTGCAACAGGAATAACCAAAAGGTCAAAAGTCATAATATCTGGCCAGTAGTTTAAGGCCGTCATAAAATGCAACAGATTCTATTGAAAAAAAAATGGATCTCAACTTTTGACAAGATCGGCCTTGACCCACAGATGTGACATGTTTTTAAACAGTGTTACATAACAGATGAGTGATACAAACCAATTGGGCCTTTTGCTATGATAGATTAATGTTGGCAAATATTTGTTATATGATGTCTCTCTGGTACCACAGGAACGGAATTAAGGTTTGTACTGTCTGTCAGTAAGTCATTTGACCCCTGCATCACTTTGGGGTATATCATATACTCGCTCACCAACATTGGCCAAATATTGTATGTTGAATACATCTTCAGATGGTGGAGTGCCATGAACTGAAATCTGGCACAATTGTGCTCTGCTATATACAAAGTCAGAGTTATGGCCCTTTGTCCATGGTGTATCACTTTGTCTGGAGCATAACTCATATACTATGTCACCTACAGTAGCCATTTTGTGTGTGGGCACCTCTTGGGATGGTAGAGTGTGGCGTACTGAAATGAGGTCTTGTGTACGCTAAGTCACCTACAGTAGCCATTTTGTGTGTGCATGGGCACCTCTTGGGATGGTAGAGTGTGGCGTACTGAAATGAGGTCTTGTGTACCGCTATGTCACCTACAGTAGCCATTTTGTGTGAGGGCACCTCTTGGGATGATAGAGTGTGGCATACTGGAATGAGGTCTTGTGTACCGCTATGTCAC
The DNA here is from genome assembly GCF_002113885.1 of Mizuhopecten yessoensis. Classification (NCBI taxonomy): domain Eukaryota; kingdom Metazoa; phylum Mollusca; class Bivalvia; order Pectinida; family Pectinidae; genus Mizuhopecten; species Mizuhopecten yessoensis. Next base: position 38,850 of record NW_018480032.1, on the reverse strand, counting down.
CTACAGTAGCCATCTTGTGTGTGGGCATATCTTGGGATGGTAGAGTGTGGCGTACTGAAATGAGGTCTTGTGTACCGCTATGTCACCAACAGTAGCCATTTTGTGTGTGGGCATCTCTTAGGATGATAGAGTGTGGCGTACTGAAATGAGGTATTGTGCAGAACTTTATATAGAGTTATGACCCTTTGTTTATTTCAAATGTTGAAGTTTGTCCAGAGAATATATAACCCCTTTGCTATTTCACCTACATTCACCAAACTTTTTTTAGAGCTGAGTAGACTGGAACAAGCGGAGTAAAGTATCTTGTTCAAAGATACAACACGGTGCCGTGGGCTGACTCGAACCCGCAACCTTTTGGTCATGAGCCCGGCGCCCTACCACTAGACTACCGTGCCTCCTGAAGGCAGTATACTCTAATCATATTACCAGTATTCGTATCTCATTACCAGTTTACCTGGCCGTGGTTTATGTAATTATATCAGATATAGAAATCAATACATGTGCACTAGTGATTGTAATATCTCATTTTATGTTTGTTTTGATGCCAATATAAATATTGACAAGGATAACTGGGACAGGGGAAATTGTTGCCCAGCCTCACCCTCTGTTATAAAGCTCAATGACATATATATATTAGTTCACCAAATGATAAAGACGCCTTACGCGACAAAATGGAGTCCTTAGATCAATATACGCGTAATTACATTTTTCAGGTAGTATCTACTTTATGTGTTCGTTTTTCCTTATTTATGTGGCGTCATACTTTCAACTTTAATTGACAATTAAGAGTGATTGAGTACACTGGGTTGTGATTGGAAACTGTAACACGATATAAAATCTTTACATCCGCTATTGATTAAACGAGAAGTCCTAAACTGTTGGCATACAAATGATTCCATCAACATGACTGAATTCTTTATATGGTAACATCAGTCACGCATATAAATACAATGCAAATAGAACAATAATGAATGGATGTGTAATATTTATGCAAATATTTTCCTCCGAATCAGAACTCTTTTGAGCTTTTACCTGCTATGGAATATAGTATTTCTAATCATGCATGAATACTGCCAGACTAACCCTTTTGTCGTTTGATCAGGATGTACCAGATGGAAATCCGTTGTTTTTTATTACTTTTATGGCGCTTTCAACATTATTCAGAATGGCTGTGATGCATTTGTGATTGTTGATGAAGGTTTATTCAGCTGACTGTGATCTTGTGTCAAGCCACATTTTTGTTCAGTGATATATCATTTTGTTCCTTAATGGCAGCGGCTTTTTGAAAAGCAAGTAGATATGAAAAAATGTTTATTCGAATCATCGGAAACATTTCTTAGTGACCGTGAGAGATGAAAACGGTTGAATCAATTAAGCTGCCATTATTCTGAGAACGGTTAATGTGTTATCTGGTTATTCTGAGAACGGTTAATGTGTTATCTGGTTATTCTGAGAACGGTTAATGTGTTATCTGGTTATTCTGAGGATGAGGATGATTACAATTCATGATTGAGTCACCAATATTCTGGAAAGTTCTATGTGGACATGAGTAAATGTATATATACCTTAAAATATACAACCATATATGGTCGTACCTAATCACTAAGCATCTTTTTTTTTTGTAAATACAACATGATATTATATCTGATGATATGCAAATGCATTTATGTTGTTCCATTAGAAATATTCATGTACATGTAGCCATTTAACTCGTTCACCCCTGAAGTTACATAATGAACTATTCGCATCTTTGAATTGGAAGAGTTCAAATGTGTATTTAGGGGTAAATGGGTTAATATGTGGTCTTTTCAACTCGTTTATACTCCTTGATGTATATCAGAACATAAGAAACCATATACCAGGGTAGTAGTGTATTCAGATATTGACATCACCTTTAGTAAGACACTGTTTTATACAAAACCATCAGGCTTGTCTTGACGTTTGTAACGGATATAGATATCAGTGAAGTGACATTTAACCTTTTTTGTTCACTAAACTAAAACAAATGTGCAGGATCATAATATATTCATTAGTTTATACATGGCTCTAGAAAAAATGTTTTCAGTACGACTTCAATAAGATATTTTCAAAAGTTTAATTCTAATCGTTGTTGGAATGATCTATCATTGGCATTGATGTAATGGACACATCGTCGATATCCAGGAGTTAGGCTCACTTTCGCTTTCTGCACCCCTGGAATATGTCATACCAAAATTGAAGGCTCAGTGTGCACCAAGTTGTTGATGAGACAAGGAGACTAGTGCGATCCTTTGTGTACATCAAAAGAATCTCGCGGTCGCGAAACGGTAAAAATTGACAGGCTTTGAAGTTGAGTCTCACTCCTTTGTATTCTAAAGGACAGGTATCAGCCTAGCCATTGGTCAGTTTTTGTTACCTGAGACCAATCAAACAGCTATCATCGTGCCTTCAATTTTGCTATGACATGGGTGCAGAGGGCAAAAGTGAGCGTAACCCCTGGATATCGAGGATCTGGTATACATGATGTACTCTCTGTGTCGAGAGTAAATTCGTAATAAGTTGTATGGGTTTGTTTGGCCTTTGATCATCAACCTGCCAATTGCTTCGGTGATTGCGAGTATAAGGTTGCTATATTGAACGCTTTACAAATTATACACATTGTTTCTGTGGCTGTGATTTATTTCAAATTTCCTTGGACCTGTGGCAATGTGAAGTATATTGATCCAGAGTCACGTCAAGTGTGCATGTTCCAAAGGAGTTATCTCCGCCCATTGTCCAGAGTGGTCTTCTATTGTGGTATACACTTTGGTATATGTATGTATATTTTATGTATTGAATGTACATTACATGTCAGTTGCTGTGACAGTGTGTGTGAGAGACGGAGCGTGATGTTGCATTATTGGGCAATCCTCGACAGGTATTTCCCAAGTCAGAATTCATATTCATTGTATAGGCAGGTCAAACGACATGTTAGCTTATAGTTGAGTTTCAGAAGCCACTGAAGATAAAGGAGTTCTCTTTAATTCAATTTGAACTGTATGGATTGTGGTTGGAATTTCTGGATTGTTAGTGTGACTTATGGATTATTTAATGGACTCCCGATCAGTATGGATTGTCGGTTAACAGTGGTGATGTAGGCAAAAATTATTATCCTTTTTATTTTCTATCATATCATATGACAACTTTTAACACTTCTATTCAAGATCAATAATGCTTAAAATAATATTGGACAATATATAGATCTAAAAAGTTTGTTCAAAAGTTCTATTTATTATTGTATGTGAAAACAAATTATAATTAGTTCCATTGGTTAGCAATTAAAGTTTTGATGTATAGTAACTGATCTTTTATCCATAAGATACAAATTGTCTAGAAATAGTCATTATGAAAGTTCAATTTTAAAGTTGGAAAGATCTACTTTGATCTGTGAAGATATTTTATTATACAGAACTAAAATTCTCACAGACATGTTAGGTCTCAGAGAAATAAATTTTGCTGTAGAATGAGCATGTCATTAGCTGCCCAATTCATCACCGCCAGTGGGAATACAAGTACATTCCAGTAGTGGGGTTAACATGTTAGGTGTGACAATGGCCAATCTGGAAGGAGATTGTTAAAAGGAGGCTTAGAGAAATGGAAATTGTAAATACAATTTGGTATCATGAGACTAGACAAGCCAATTTTTTTATTTGAACAATAAATGTACTCTATACGTTGAGGTATAACTAGAATAAAGTTAGGCAGAATCTGCTTAGATTAAATGTAGATTTTGGCAGAAACATAAACCAGCTGTACTCTTTAGCTTTATAGGAATTAGATTAAGACAGCTTAGTTTACGTGTAGATATACAAGCAAAAAACAAACAACAGTGTGGTGGTTTTGCATTTTTGTAGCTCAAGTACCAGGCAATGTTCAGCAGAAACAAGAAAACAACCTTGCTGTGTTAAGATATAGAGTAAGGCAGAAACAAGAAAACAACCCTGCCTGTGTAAAGATATAGAGTTAGGCAGAAACAAGAAACATCTTTTTTACTTTTAGTGTAAAGTTAGGCAAATTAAAACAAGCTTTAGTATAGAGTTAGGCAGAATCAAAAGAACTCTCCTGCTTTAAGCTTTAATACAGAGTTAGGCAGAAACAAAGGAACCTTCCTACATTCATTTAGTACTGAACATACAGTATTACAAAGACAATATTATTTTCAACTTGAGTGTACAGAATTAAGCAGAAACAAAGCAACTATCGTTAACTTAGCTTCGGTATTTGGAATTCTGCGAATAGCTTAAGCGATTGTAAATTAAAATTTGTAGCCCTTCTTCAACATCATCTCAGAAGTTTCAAGTTGTTCAATTATTAAGAAAAACTTGATGAAATTGGGACTTGTTTCCATGGTAATCTTATGTAGGTGCTTTAGTTATATAATATTTATAATGATGCGGGTTCTCAAGGATTTTTTAAAAGTTTTTGACAATGTCTTTGTCAAGTTACTATACAATAACTTTTGAAAAGCAGGCGTGTTAAGCTAGGCTGGCGATTTTAATTTGTTACTTTATTGAACACTTGTCAGTTCTTTCTGGTGAAATTATCACTAATGAGTGTCGAGTGTTGACTGTTGATCATGAATAATCAGGTTTTAACGCTATGCCGGACTTCTCGGTCCAAATAGATTGTTTTTTCTCAAGAAATTGCAATTGTTTCGGGTAATGTGGTGACTGAGTTGTTGATGGGGGTATTAAATTATTGATTAAGGAGATTGGCAACTGATGATTAAATGGAAACCTGTTTGTTTTCTCCGTGTGGTTTTAAGACGGGATGAGCTCAAACGTTTTGTTGAGAAACATTTACAGTGTTGTAACACGAGAAAGACCTTTAAAAAGGTCAGATGTGACATACAATATATATTTGTGTTACGAAGGATAATCTACAACTGCCTTCTACATATATATACAGTCACACAGACTGCAGTCTATTCAATGATCTGTTTTGAAGAGGTTGAAGACTGGCTAGGACAAATTGTGTGTTCGCTTGTTTCAGGGTATATGATATGCCAGTGAGTGTCAGGTGAGGTATAACATTCTCTGATAGGCAGGAAACCGTGTTAAACATCAGGATACCTGTTTTAATGTTACCATCTGGTGTCAAAAATTAACCATATCAGTTTTAAGATTAAGGGACTGAAATCTCAATATACCTTGAACTGTCTAAATCTGTCATTGTTAAGATGTGATTCATGGGGAAAATGTTGTAAAACGTTAACTTGATATTATTTAGATTTGATGGTCTGTTAATTGTCAAATTATATAGACAAAATTTGTTCAGAATTGAAAAGGGCTGTTGCAAAACTTATTTTTCTTATTTTTTTTATTTCTTATGATGTTAAAGAAGATGGGTTTTCCAACTTGTCAAACTTGAGAATAACTGTTCAGATTGGAAAGACAGTTTTCAAACTTGAAGATATTTGTTCAGATTGGAAGGACAGTTTTCAAACTTAAGGATATTTGTTTAGATGTAACAGACTGTTGTAAAACTTGAGGATATTTGTTTAGATATAACAGACTGTTGTAAAACTTGAGGATATTTGTTTAAATGTAGCAGTCTGTTGTAAAACTTGAGGATATTTGTTTAGATATAACAGTTAAAACTTGAGGATATTTGTTTAGATGTAACAGACTGTTGTAAAACTTGAGGATATTTGTTTAGATGTAACAGTCTGATGTAAAACTTGAGGATATTTGGTTAGATGTAACAGTCTGTTGTAAAATTAAGGATATTTGTTTAGATGTTATTATCAGTCTGTTGTAAATCTTGAGGATATTTGTTTAGATGTAACAGTCTGTTGTAAAACTTGAGGATATTTGTTGAGATGTAACAGACTGTTGTAAAACTTGAGGATATTTGTTTAAATGTAGCAGTCTGTTGTAAATCTTGAGGATATTTGTTTAGATGTAACAGTCTGTTGTATAACTTGAGGATATTTGGTTAGATGTAACAGTCTGTTGTAAAACTTGGGGATATTTGTTAAGATGTAACAGACTGTTGTAAAACTTGAGGATATTTGTCTAGATATAACAGACTGTTGTAAAACTTGAGGATATTTGTTTAGATATAACAGACTGTTGTAAAACTTGAGGATATTTGTTTACATGTAACAGTCTGTTGTAAAACTTGAGGATATTTGGTTAGATGTAACAGTCTGTTGTAAAATTGAGGATATTTGTTTAGATGTTATTATCAGTCTGTTGTAAAACTTGAGGATATTTGTTTAGATGTAACAGTCTGTTGTAAAAGTTGAGGATATTTGTTTAGATGTAGTTATCAGTCTGTTGTAAAACTTGAGGATATTTGAGAGACGGTTGTCAGACTAATGATATTCATGCAGATGAATCTAATTTTGAACTTTAGGATATTTGAAATGAGTGAGAATATTGAAATTAATCAGAAGGTTGTAATATATATGTTTGTTGATACAAATTGGTACGACACAAATGTACTGATGTACAAAACTAGGGCCAATAATGATGTAAGGAAGAAAACAGTCGGATGATCAAGAAAATGAGCTACTTAAAAATATCCTTAGACATTTTGTAATGAAATTGAAAGTTGATCATTATAATTATACACTAGTGGTTTGGAGTTAATCCTGAGGCTTATCAAATTGATTTTCTCCTACCATTTATAGGTAGACATCTTGCAAGTTCTTTGCATCTTGGTCTGGCTTCTCATTAAGGTGTGGCCTTGTTTCAGATAAAGGGAGCTTTGTCACATTTGAAGACATATTTAGGATTTTTAGGTGATTTTGGGTGCCTATATATGTTTGAATATTTTTGTTGTTGACATAAGGGACATAACTGCATTTTATGAGGTTCAATGTCTAGTGTTGCATCGATCGTTTCTACAGATTTAAAGAGTTTTATCACATTTGAAGTCATCTGAAGTATTTTGAGTTGATTTTGGGTGCTTATGTTGTGATATTTTTTTTTGTTGACATAAGGGACATCACTACGTTTTATGATGTCCAATGTATGGCTTTTCCACCACATACACCATCCCAGGACGCGTAGTCATAACTCCTCCATGCGTAAACAACGAAATCAGCATCATCGAGGAGATTTTCATCGAAACAGCGGAGTTCGCCGTTTGTCATTAAACTGTGATAACATACCACCACCTCCACAGTAAGTAAAGATATTGATGGTTATCATTCTGACGTAATCATCTAAAATATTCTATGATTTTCTTTAAATTGATATTATCTTGCTATGTTATAATAATGCAGTATTTTTTTTTCTTGCCAAACAGGAACATAACTTACCTTAACAAAGGTTATGGGTTGTATACCTTTTACATGAAAAGCTATTAAACTCGAATTTTATAAAACCGTTTTTATGCACAAACTCAAATGCTGTACTCAAACTCAATGCCAGTAAGGAGAGAAAGTTTAATTTTTGAATTAAAAAACAACCTGAATTAAAAACAACCTGTTTACATGTTTACTGTTTACTTTATAGGTCACCTGAGCTTTGCTCAAGTGACCTATTCCGATCACTTTCCGTCCATCGCCGTCCGTCGTCCGTCATGCGTCGTGTGTAAACTTTTCACATTTTCAACTTCTTTTCAAGAACCAGTGGATGGATTTTTTTCAAGCTTGGTCAGAATCATCCTTGGTAGATGAGGCTACAAAATTGTAAAATTGGGATTCCTATACCTCAACCCCTGGGGCCAGGGTGAGACCCAAAGGGAAAATTAATCAATATTTAAAAAATCTTCTTCTCCAGACTGGGAGATACTACAGTCATTTTCTCTGCATGGATGGAAAGACCATTAGGGGCTTTATTTAAATTGAAAATTTCAGGACCCCCAAGCTATCCCTTCTCCCATGGGGAGGGGGTAAAGTTTACTATAGTTTATATAGGGAAGTAACACTTTTGTGTATATTTCGACAATTTTCTTTAGGAAATTATTCTTACTTGGTGAGAATTATCCTTGGAGAAAGATGGTTTTAAAATATAAAATCGGGATTCCTACCCCAACCCTAGGGGCCAGGGCGGGCCCAAAAGGGAAAATTTACCAATATTTCAAAAATCTTCTACAGTCAATTTCAGTGCATGGATAGAAAGATCATCAGGAGCTTTATTGAAATTGTCATTTTCAGAACCCCTAAGCCATCCGTTCCCGCTTAGGGAGGGGGTAAAGTTTACTATAGTTTATATAGGGAAATAACACTTTTGGGTATATTTTATCCATTTTCAGCAGAAAATTATTCAAACTTCGTCAGAATCATCTTTTGGTGGATGAGGGTATTACAGTGTAAAATAGGAATTCCTGTCCCATCCCCAGGGGCTAGGGCGGGGCCCCAAAGGAAACATTAACCAATATTTTAAAATTATTATCCTTTGATGACATGATGAGTATTGTATTTCACTTAGTTTACATGCTGATTTCCACATCACATCTAAACAATAAAATAAAGCTACCAGTACCTATGATATAATTCAGGTGGCCGCTAAGGCCCTTGGACCTCTTGTTAATGATCTCTTGACAGATTGTACATTGCCCTTACCTATACATTTGTGTTGCCCTCCCTTATCAATATATTTGATTACTACGNCCCCTGCCCTACCCCTGATCAATACATATATCTGTAGATTTGTGGTGCCCTTCCTCATCAATATATTTGATTATAACTATTTCCCTGGTAGCTTTGTGGTGCCCCCCCCTTTCATCCCCCCTGCCCTACCCCTCATCAATACATCAATCTGTAGATTTGTGGTGCCCTCCCTCATCAATATATTTGATTATAACAATTTCCCTGGTAACTTTGTGGTGCCCCCGCCCCTCTCATCCCCCCTGCCCTCCCCCTCATCAATACATCAATCTGTAGATTTGTGGTGCTTTACCTCATCAATGCATTTGATTATTACGATTTCCCCTGATAGATGTCACATGTGCCTGGTGATGTTTGTATTATAAGGTATTATGTGAGTTGTCACAAGGTTTAATCTCAGACAAATCAACATTGTTGTCATTGTGTTGCAATTTAATTCAGACTTGCAGTCTCTCGATTGTCGTGTGATACCATAATATCACAGAGAATGACAATCTTTACAAATTAACCTCAACCTACGAACAAGTGTGATTATTATTGGATAAAATGGGAGAAGCCATCTTGAGGGTGCCAGTACAATCAGCATGCTAACGTCACAACATTGTTTCATCATTTTATAGATCTTACACAATTAATTGAGAATCTGTGTTCTGGTCTTTCATGTAACCTTCAATGCTATTTTTTTTCAAAAACTCAGTACATGTTATGCAACATCGCAGTAATTCTGACGTCGATGTACAAAAAACAGTTTTACCTTTGTTGTGTATTTTTTAAACAACCGGTTTTTACCCTCGTGTTGGGATACGAAGCAGCACTTTTCACTTTTTATGAATACAGCAGGAAACAGGGGTCTTGTTAATGTTGAGTGACTGACATGATAACATACAATGATTCTGATGAACTCAATCCTTCCAGTTCAATGATATGATACCTCACAAATAGGTTATTGCACAGGAAATCCCCACAAACAGTTCAATGATAGGATACCTCACAAATAGGTAATTGCACAGGAAATCTCCACAAACAATTCAATGATAGGATACCTCACAAATAGGTTATTGTACAGGAAATCCCCACAAACAGTTCAATGATAGGATACCTCACATATAGGTTATTGCACAGGAAATCCTCACAAACAGTTCAATGATAGGATACCTCACATATAGGTTATTGCACAGGAAATCCTCACAAACAGTTCAATGATAGGATACCTCACATATAGGTTATTGCACAGGAAATCCCCACAAACAGTGCAATGATAGGATACCTCACAAATAGGTTATTGCATAGGAAATCCTCACACAAAGTTCAATGATAGGATACCTCACAAATAGGTTATTGCACATGAAATCCCCACTAACAGTTCAATGATAGGATACCTCACAAATAGGTTATTGCACAGAAAATCCCCACAAACAGTTCCATGGCACAAACAGTTCAATGATAGGATACCTCACAAATAGGTTATTGTACAGGAAATCGAGTCACATAAAGTTCAATGATAGGATACCTCACAAATAGGTTATTGTACAGGAAATCCTCACATAAAGCTCAATGATAGGATACCTCACAAATAGGTTATTGTACAGGAAATCGAGTCACATAAAGTTCAATGATAGGATACCTCACAAATAGGTTATTGCACAGAAAATCCCCACAAGCACACAAAAAGAAACAAAGGAAACTCACAGTTAAGCACAAAATGCTTTTCTGGAATGGATGAGATGAAAGCTTTGATACTGGGACCACTGTGTATTGTCTATATAATAAGCTTCCTTCTATAAAAAGCTTTTAGAGTGCAGTTGTAGCGCTAGAAGGTGCAAGAGTTTCAAAGATTGTGTAAATGGAACTTAACCACGATCCTGATCACCGACTACAATATATATGTACTATCAATACACCTAACATATACTTGAAAATATCATTTCGTATTGTAAATTGTAACTATATATCACCTGTTAATATCCTTGAGGCAGGTTTTGATAAAAGCTTCAGCATGGAGGTAAATGACATTTAACAAGTAATTACCTAGTGTACAAACAAGTTACTTTAAAAGAATTTTAACACATGGGTATATTTACAATACATGTGAATAAAAAATATTAATCATGTTTTGTCAATGTTTATATATGGGGCAGCGGAGGACAAGTGGTTAAGGTGTCTGACATTCTACTTCCACTAGCCCTCCACCACTGGGCCGCGGGTTCAAAATCTGAGCTCAAGTTATATGATACTATAAATGATTAAGTTACTGTGCCAATGGTCAATACATTGACTCTATACGTGTATGTGCAGGGGGATCATTGGTTCAATGAATGGTTCAGAGATGATGAGTATGTGATCATTTGTTAAACCGTTCTCTCTGAGATGAGCAAGTGAATTATTGCTTAAACTGTTGACATACATGTATAAGATGTGAACGGATGATTTTGTGCCATCAGTTGAACTGTTATCATGGCAAACAGTTATTCAAACCTTGCACATTCTATTTTGTTTTCAAACAAAAATATTACATAAATAGAGGATCTCACATGAGTTTCCATGAAACAAGTTGAGAATGTGTTAATTTTTCAAGGCTCTGCCAAGCAAAATTAAAACATTCTTAATGAGTTTCATAAATCTCATATCAAATGGAAACTCATGTGAGATTCTGTTTATCACATGACATAACAAAATTGACAAAACTTAAATTTTAAACCCATTTTTTAATTCCTTCTCTATCAATAGTAACTGAATAACTGCTAAAAGAATATCATTCTACGGAATGCGATGAATATAGTTTCCAAATCTGTACATAATTTGACAGTAGTATTAACTCATTTTATTATTTAAACTGACAGCTTTGGTTTAACTTTATAAACTTACATTGAAAAAACGTCTTTGTAGAAGTGAGACAATGTATTTTAACACAGCGACCTAAAAAGTGACCTCACGTCTCAGCAGAAAGCTGTGTCATAGCGGGTGCAAGTACAAAATCAAGGTCTTTTTGAACCACATTGATGTGAAGGAAGTGGTCGTCCTCCGTACACTGCACTTACCACCAAACATTGTGTCCTCCCAGAATATTCATTGATAAGGCCGTGTTTGTGGCTGTAATTTTGACCGCAGTATTGTAACAAGACTGGTTCTGTTGACATTGTGTTTAGGCGAGAGTCTGCGTGAAATGATCTAGTGCTGATCAGAGTTAATTTGACTGTAAATATTTACAGATTGTATATTTCTATGACCCGCTATCTGCATGATTTGGTTGGTATTCCCGGTAACATATAATTGTAGGCTTATAGTTCCAGACTTGACAGATGCCAGTTTCAGATGGTTTCCTGGCATATCAATCTCAAAATCAACTCTGTCCACCTACACTGTGTATTCGTTAGGCCCTTTAACAAGTATGATATTTGCGAGCCAACTGTTGTCTATACCGACCAGATTAGTGATTGTGAAAGTAGACATATTTTGTTTTACTACGACTGTAGTGAATAAACGTAGTTCTGTTTACAGACTAGTCACGCGCATTAACACACACAAAATGTGAATAGACTGACCAATCAAAACCCTCCAAGGTGTTATTACATGTGTGGTCATAACAAAATGTACACTGTATGTAATTGGTGTTAGTACACTCATAACAGGGTAGTCATGTGATAAATATCTATCAGCATCACACTTGAACCCTGTACAAACTTGTTTTTCAGCAGCAGAAAATAGGTCAGAAAGTTTGTATTCCACATTCCTGTGTAAGGAGTTTGTAAATTAATTTTCACACCGTTGTAATGATTTTTTTCTAATATAGTTGCAATGGTTTATATTTTTCAGAGTGCGAGTTGAGTTCTTCACCAATGAAAAATCACTTAAAGAACGACTACAGCTTTATTTCATCAAAAACCAAAGATCAAGTAAGTACATTTATTCAAGTTCAATGTTGTACTGAATATTCATCTACCAGTATCTTGTCATAAGTGAGTGACAAACGAACAATTCAATTACGTGTCCAGTTTCTTAACATTTCCTCCATACCCACAAGACTTCTGCCAATTGTAAGTAATTTTTTCATACTTCCACACATTCATCATATTGAGCAGTTTTAATGATAACCAAACTAATTAGCAATAACTGAACAGATTTTTGTGCTTTTGCTTTAATAAATTTTATGACATGTACTTTCAACGCTCAAAGCAGCATTGCTCAATTATCGCTGAAGGATCCCCGTAATACTATTTAGTATTAAAAACATCTGGCAGAACTATAGCTTTGATAAATCATTTCTGAAGAGAAAGCATATATATACCTTGCAGGATGTTTATGAAAAATTAAAGAGATTAAAATCAGCACAATATAATCAACAAGAGTTCTGAGTGTAAAAAAATCAGTGGGCAAGACCATGATTCGAACCCTGGACTTCAGATCGTTATATTGTTGCTGTAATCGATTGAGCTATCTGGTCAATAAAAGTATATACTAGCCCAAATCTGCTGCAGTTACGTTGAATCGGAAGTTAATGGGAGGTTACTCTGTATAGGAAAAATGGCAGTACAGTGGGACAGGGATCCTTAACTGAGTTTGAGAGTGACCTTCAAAATTGAGATCTCAAGTTTGTTCAATACAAAATTTAATTAACAGGTACATTGTACATGTTCTATTGATTTTGCCGTGTATGATAATTGATTCAATTGATAAGTTATACTTCGTTTAAAAAGGATAACAAAATATAGATGAAAGTCAAGGCTAATTGTTATATAATTATTCTTTAAACGGTGTTCCAGTAAGTAAGATTTCTAAATTATCTTAATACTATAAAAAAAAATCATTGTAATTTTCATTCCAACAACAACCAAGTCAATCTATTGCACAATGAAAATAAGGGTGTTGCTGTAATCTTCTTGAATTGAAGAAATGTAAATTTTAAGTTTGCGAAGGATCCAGAAGAGTAATAAGGAGTCAAAATTCCCATTAGGCATCAATATAATTAAGCCGAGGACTTTTGTAATTTTATTTCGATGTGCTGGCAAATTGATTGATTTTTAACTAATTACGAACTGATTACATTATGCAAGGAAGCCATATGACTTTAACTGACCCAATTTGTATTTTTTTTTTTTTTTTTAAATTCATTTAACATCCATAGAATTTATAGTTGGAATTTTTTAAAACATGATCAAAAAGTTGCATATTGAGACTCGAAAACTTGTCCAAGACACATATGATGTGACGAAAAATTCCTTTTAAACTAAAAAATTATGAAGTTAAAATCTTATATCGTTGTAGTTTGTATGGCGTGTTATTTGTCATTCATCAGTCAACTTTTTCTTTGAATGATTTTTGCCCAGTTTCCTCATGAAAATGACAAATAAATGCATGACTTTGATTTACTTTCAAGGTCACAGGGGTCAAATATGTAGAAACTTTAAGATGACTTCTTCTAATCATGAATAACCAGGAGATTCAGGGTGATGGTATTTGACCTGTGGCATGATTTGATTTCCACAAATAAGTGACCTTGACCTACTTTCAAGGTAGCAAGGGTCAAATATGGTTTAAGGACTATAAACAACTTCTTCTAGATGACGAAAAGGTCTACAGTAATGTTATTCGGCCAATAGCTAAGATGGAGTGCTATAAAGTTTATATGAATTTCATTTACTTTCAAGGTCACAAGGGTCAAATGTGTTAAATAGAGGTTACACAACGAGTGGTTGTTGAATATGGTATTTATTTCACTCGAGTTAGTTACATTTCAAAAGTTTCAAAAGACACGAGCTTTAGCGAGTGTCTTTCTGTAACTTTTGAAAATTAACTAACGAGAGTGAAATAAATGGCATACTCAACAACCACGAGTTGTGTGATCTGTTTCTACCATAATCTCAGTCGGAAACAGCTGTGACCTGATTTGAATAGCATACACACATGTGTTTGTTGACAAGGCTGGCATAGTGATATGACCCATATGTAAAAAATCACTCATTAATATTCAAAAATTACTTCTTTTTTTCACAAATTCAATAATTGTCAAAATAAATGTTTTGGAAACAACTTCATGAAAAAATTATAGTATATGAACCTCTTTAAGTATTGAGAGTATGCAGTATTGCATAAATTTATATAAATTAACCGCAGACTATATGCGCGTACGCATATCATACGAAGTCTGCCTCCTGCCAAGTGATGAAGTCGAACTAATCGCTGTCAATGTCCAAGACCATAGGCCTGGGATGTTTCTTCGTGAGGTTCTATGGTTGACGTTTATAGTGAAAGTTCAGCCATAGTCAGACCGTCTAAATAGCGATAACAGGACTTTGGGAGAATGAAATATTTTCCGACACTGTGACAGATCTTGTTTTGGTTTCACAACCTGGACACGCGACAGTGTGACGTCGAAACGATATCGAGCATCTGTAGTAATTTTGCCTGGAACTAGCGATCAAATCTTTAAGTGTCATCATCTTTTAATATTGCCTTAATAACCCCCTTTTCCGCATAACCACACAAAATCACCAATATTTGCCGGATGATGACAGCAGACGACGTAAACAAAGCAGCACGTGGCAAAAAGCGTTTGGAAAAAGTCGTCTCGGTCAAAGTTCATCTTCTCGACCAATCAAAACTCTGGAAGGTCATATACCACGTGTGGTGTATAACTCATATTTATCTAACAGACAGCTACATGATTATACAATGATCTGAGAGTGGAATAACAAAGCCTATTGTGGTAGAGCTTTTAAAGAGCTTCTTCTTGCAGTATGACATTTATTGAGAATAGCTTGTCATGATTGCTGAAATATCCAGGTGAGCAATATACAGGCCCTTTTAGTCAGGCCTCTCGTTATATTTTTGTCGAAAAATGGGGGGGGGTTGGCCTGAATTTCACTCACAATTTGAATCACTATAAAGTATTTAGTACTTGTAAATAGGAACATTTTTATCATGACATAATGGTGATTACGATACCCCTAACCTTTCATCAGATCACAAACACAGTTCTGACCAATCATCAGTTCAGCCTGAACTTTGTGATCGGAGAAGAAGCCTTACTTCAGGTTACAGAGAGATACACAGTGTCATTAGTCAAAATACCAATTACCACAGGTAGTGCCGATGGGGAGACTTTGTTGAGGATCTTCTGTATCGCCAATATTGGTTCTGGTACAAAGGGACTTAAATAGACCTATATCAATGTACAGAAAATAGATTGGAATAGAAGTTTGTTAAGGCTGTAGTCATGTGACCTTATTCTTCTTTTACATACAAAACACAGTATTGATATTGTCTGTTTGTTGCAGATAAAGCAACGTAACTAATAAGTCCTTTCCTGATGCTGTAATAGTAATAATTACATGTAATAAGATGTCCGAACTATTGATCTTTAAACAGTTTATCTGTCAAAAACTCAGAAATAAAAAAAAATGTAGGCATGCATGACTCAGGCATAAATTTCGGCATGAAAGGCAAAGTTTTACTGTATAATGTATAGCTGGACATTTTCACCCAGTCAGACTAAATTCGCCCTTGGCCTGTGAAATCCAAATTCACCCTGTGTTAATCTCACCTTTCACATTTAATTACTATATATATCATGTTGTTATGTTTGCCAGAATGATAAATTTGCCCTCATTCAAGAGGGCTAAAATGTTGAAAAAATTAAAATGCACCGGAAAGAGCTATGGCCGAAAACTGCCCATATTTCCCTAAATCCGAGGATCAACTTTTGAATAAACTTTTTGATTCCGTTAAGTAATATGCAAAAACAATAATGAACAACAAGGGTGAGCTAGTTTCTTAAACTGCGACAGGTGATTTTTTGGTTAAAATAGTTTGTATTCCCATCTTCGTCTATGTCCAATGTTGCCGTATGTGTAACACAGTTAACTTGTGACCAGACAAAATGAACAGTGCAAGTTTGAATCCATGTTCAGCCCCCCCCCCCGCCTTTTTTTTTAAAAATATTTAGGCATGTGATCTTTTCCCCTATTAAGTAATAAAAAAAAATTCAAATAAATGGAACATTTTATCAGCTACGCTTTGAAGATAAGACATCATTTTAAATCATTTTTATGAATTGTTTTACCCTCGTATTGGCACTAGTAGTTTTATCTATTATTTAAGCACAAACAAATGATTCTGAATCACAAAAAATGTGTGTTTGTTGCGTCAGAATAAAAAAGGCCATGTAAAAAAAAGCACTGTTATTAGCGCAAATATATTACCCAAAATACCGGAAAATTCATCGTTGAGGACAGTCTCATTTGTTTGAAATGCAGGAAGACTGCAGCACAAAGTAAGGATCGCAATACACGTGTAAGACATGCTATTTGAAAGTTATATATAACTTTTTGCCGTTCATCGGTATAGGAAAAACAAAATCAAGATGTGTGTTTTGTAAGAAAGCAGGTAACAGCATGACGCAGGCAGTAGAAATAAAAATTGAATCCTTTCAAAATTTGCTGGTAATGATTGTACAATTTTGTGTTACATACAGCATATAATTTGTTTTAAATTCATAGAAATATTGCGAAATAAGCATTTTGTTCCACTTTATCATGAAACACATACATCAATAGCCGTGGCCTAGAATTTGGCTGGGATTCTGATAGAGCTACCTGTATAAAAATACCTGAGGACGCGTTATGACAGTACACGGTAGTACGTGCGCACTAGTCGATCTCAACATTGGGGAAATATAGGCATAGGAACCCGCCATAGCTCTTTCCCAAGTACAGTAGTACTAATGACCTAGTCCAGTTCATACAGGAAATGTCTACTAAAACAATGGAAATATCCTTAAAACATATTTTGAGATTTGAAATTGATTAGCATATCAAATCTGTTCCTAAAAATATAAAACTAATGAAATAGTGATAAGGATATCGATAGGCAAATATCATGGTACACTTATG
This sequence comes from Mizuhopecten yessoensis, assembly GCF_002113885.1. Taxonomy (NCBI): domain Eukaryota; kingdom Metazoa; phylum Mollusca; class Bivalvia; order Pectinida; family Pectinidae; genus Mizuhopecten; species Mizuhopecten yessoensis. The sequence goes on along the minus strand of NW_018480032.1, from coordinate 21,381 downwards.
TGACCGATGTCGGTCTGGGGAATTAGTACTCAAGTCTGTTTCCAGTTCATTTCTTTTTCATTTTTTGTTGCCAACTTCCAGTTCCTACTTCTGCATACCATTGCTAGCACCTTCTATCTTAGCTCACTTTCATTCCTGATCTAATCTGGCTCTCTTTCCATCTTCCCACTCTGACTTTGTTCTGCCGTCTGCCTTCTCTGTACCTCAGTTTGCCTTCTCCCTCTCTCAGTCTGCCTTCTCCCTCTCTCAGTCTGCCTTCTCGATCCCTCTCTCAGTCTGCCTTCTCTGTACCTCAGTCTGCCTTCTCCCTCTCTCAGTCTGCCTTCTCCCTCTTTCAGTCTGCCTTCTCCCTCTCTCATTCTGCCTTCTCCCTCTCTCAGTCTGCCTTCTCCCTCCCTCAGTCTGCCTTCTCCCTCTTTCAGTATGCCTTCTCCCTCTCTCAGTCTGCCTTCTCCCTCTTTCAGCCTGCCTCTCCCTCTTTCAGTCTGCCTTCTCCCTCTCTCTGTCTGCCTTCTCCTTCTCTCAGTTTGCCTTCTCCCTCTTTCAGTCTGCCTTCTCCCTCTCCCAGTCTGCCTTCTCCCTCTCTCAGTCTGCCTTCTTTCTCCCTCAGTCTGCCTTCTCCCTCTCTCAGTTTGCCTTCTCCCTCTTTCAGTCTGCCTTCTCCCTCTTTCAGTCTGCCTTCTCCCACTCTCAGTCTGCCTTCTCCCTCTCTCAGTCTGCCTTATCCCTCTCTCAGTCTGCCTTCTCTGTACCTCAGTTTGCCTTCTCCCTCTCTCAGTCTGCCTTCTCCCTCTCACAGTCTGCCTTCTCCCTCTCTCAGTCTGCCTTCTTTCTCCCTCAGTCTGCCTTCTCCCTCTCTCAGTTTGCCTTCTCCCTCTTTCAGTCTACCTTCTCCCTCTCTCAGTCTGCCTTCTCCCTCTTTCAGCCTGCCTCTCCCTCTTTCAGTCTGCCTTCTCCCTCTCTCACTCTGCCTTCTCCCTCTCTCTGTCTGCCTTCTCCTTCTCTCAGTTTGCCTTCTCCCTCTTTCAGTCTGCCTTCTCCCTCGCTCAGTCTGCCTTCTCCCTCTCTCAGTCTGCCTGCTCCCTCTCTCAGTCTGCCTTCTCCCTCTCTCACTCTGCCTTCTCCCTCTCTCTGTCTGCCTTCTCCTTCTCTCAGTTTGCCTTCTCCCTCTTTCAGTCTGCCTTCTCCCTCGCTCAGTCTGCCTTCTCCCTCTTTCAGTCTGCCTTCTCCCACTCTCAGTCTGCCTTCTCCCTCTTTCAGTCTGCCTTCTCCCTCGCTCAGTCTGCCTTCTCCCTCTCTCAGTCTGCCTGCTCCCTCTCTCAGTCTGCCTTCTCCCTCTCTCAGTCTGCCTCCTCCCTCTCTCAGTCTGCCTTCTCCCTCTCTCAGTCTGCCTTCTCCCACTATCTTTCTGGATCTCTCACTTATACTAAAAACTAAGAAGTGACTTATATGCAAATTAGTTAACTAACATTTCTATTGGTCAACTGTAGATGGACAGCCATCGGGTGGTCAATAGAGGTTCCCAGGGCTCCAGCCTGTACCTTCAATTATCACTAATTGACCAGATCTCCATTCCTCTTTAGATGACCGACCAGTTAGCTTCCTGTCCTTTCATCAACCACACCACCATTCATATTTTGTTTCACAATAACTCTTTGTTCTCAACACTCTGTCTTCAGTTCTTTCACTTTCATCTGACATCTATTTAATTCTGTTCTCACGATTACCATTTCTAATTATATAACACACTGTCTTCAAATCTTCCTATTTCACAGCTGTCATACTTACAATAGCTAGGTTACTCTGGCATTTCAAGAAAGTTGTTAAAATTTATAATACAGAAACTCTGTAAGCATCTTGCAATTGACCTTTAGATATACAAAAGATGATATTTCCTGAAGGATACGGTTATCATAACGTAAAAAAAAATACTGGCTTGATGTTCAAACTGATTTGATTTATATTCTTACCATTAATATGCTGATTCTGTAGAAATTATCCAAACCGTAAGAAAGGTCTTTATGAAATATTGATGTGATGTAACACTTTGCTTGTTTTGCTTGAGGTGAATTAGTGTTCTCTATCTCTACGTGGCATTTAGAAACATCCATTTTAGTGTGTTTTGATGTTCAGATTTCTTTAAGCGTCCAATTAAAATTGTACTTTAGTGTTAGATAACAAATGTACTTTAGAGCATGCAGTACATTCTGTGTGTCCATTTGCCATTTCTCATGAATGCAAATGGCTGCCAGCCAATGGCTCACAAATTGTTGAATGCTAAAAAGCAAATTACGACATAAAGGATGCAGTATTTCTAGAAAATAGGACTGTTTGAATTGACATGCGTAAAGTTTGCAACAGAACATCCTCAGTGTTTTAAATTTGCACTGAATGGCAATGCAGCGGTGCACATTGGCCATAAACATGTATAATAAATCCTTTGTTTGATTTTGTGAAGCAATAGTTTTAAAAGTGTGTTACATTACAGTGTATAGATGAAAAATATCTTTTCAAAAAGGCTCATGTACCAAAGGAAAAAATGCGGAGGGGGAAAGGGCAATGATAATCACTGCAATGAGCGACTTGACAAGTAAAATAAGCATAACAATTAGGAGGCTTTTAATGGTTAGTCATCAATCAGGCTTAGCTTGTAACACATGAAAACTTATTGGCTTTCTTCAATCTACTGAATAATTTACCCTGGTATTTGACGCTCTGTAATGTACTTGTGTATTTCTGTCCTCAACAGGTTTACGGATACGAATATTCAACCTTGTGATCAAGCTGCTAACATGTGCCCTCTACATCGTAAGGGTTTCCATGGACGGTCTGTCTCACTGGTGAGTATTTATAACCTAACATATGCCCTCTACATAGAAAGGGTTTCTATGGACGGTCTGTCTCACTGGTAAGTATCTATAACCTAACATGTGCCCTCAGCATAGTAAGGGTTTCCATGGACAGCATGGCAGGTCTCACTGGTAAGTATCTATAACCTAGTATGTGCCTTCAACATAGTAAGGGTTTCCATGGACAGCCTATCTCACTGGTAAGTATCTATAACCTCACATGTGCCCTCTACTTAGTAAGGGTTTCCATGGACAGTCTGTCCCACTGGTAAGTATCTATAACCTAACAATGTACAAACTACATTTTTAGGGTAGTTTATGCCTTATCTGATGTCATCATTTTTAGGATGTCATAATTATAGTGACCTCTACATAGTAAGGGTTTCCATTGAAGGCCTGTCTCACTTGTAAGAATCTATAACTTAACATGTGCCCTCTACATAGTAAGGGGTTCCATGGACAGTCTGTCTCACTGGTGATTATCTATAACCTAACATGTGCCCTCAACATAGAAAGGGTTTCCATGGACGGTCTGTCTCACTGGGAAGTATCTATAACCTAACAATGTACAAACTACATTTTTAGGGTAGTTTATGCCTTATCTGATGTCATCATTTTTAGGATGTCATAATTATAGTGCCCTCTCCATAGTAAGGGTTTCCATGGACAGTCTGTCCCACTGGTAAGTATCTATAACCTAACAATGTACAATGTACATTTTTAGGGTAGTTTATGCCTTATCTGATGTCATCATTTTTAGGATGTCATAATTATAGTGACCTCTACATAGTAAGGGTTTCCATGAACGGTCTGCCTCACTGGTAAGTTTCTATAACCTAACATGTGCCCTCTACTCAGTAAGGGTTTCTATGGACAGCCTGTATCTCTGGTAAGAATCTATAACCTTACATGTGCCCTCTACATAGTAAGGGGTTCCATGGACAGCCTGTCTCACTGGTAAGTATCTATAAACTAACATGTGCCCTCTACATAGTAAGGGGTTCCATGGACAGCCTGTCTCACTGGTGAGTACCTATAACCTCACATTTGCCCTCTACATAGTAAGGGTTTCCATGGACGGTCTGTCTCTCTGGTAAGTATCTATAATCTAATATGTGCCCTCTACATATTAAGGGTTTCCATGGACAGCCTGTCTCTCTGGTAAGCATCTATAACCTAACATGTGCCCTCAGCATAGTAAGGGTTTCCATGGACAGCCTATCTCACTGGTAAGTATCTATAACCTAACAATGTACAATCTACATTTTTAGGGTAGTTTATGCCTTATCTGATGTCATCATTTTTAGGATGTCATAATTATAGTGCCCTCTCCATAGTAAGGGTTTCCATGGACAGCATATCTCACTGGTGAGTATATAATCTATAACCTAGCATGTGCCCTCAACATAGTAAGGATTTCCATGGACAGCATGGCATGTCTCACTGGTGAGTATCTATAACCTAACATGTGCTCTCTACAAAGTAAGGGTTTCCATGGACAGTCTGTCTCACCGGTAAGTATCTATAACCTAACATGTGCCTTCAACATAGTAAGGGTTTCCATGGACGGCCTGTCTCACTGGAGAGTATCTATAACCTAACATTTGCCCTCTACATAGTAAGGGTTTCCAGGGACAGCCTGTCTCTCTGGTAAGCATCTATAACCTAACATGTGCCCTCAACATAGGAAGGGTTTCCATGGACGGGCTGTCTCACTGGTAAGTATCTATAAACTAACATGTGCCCTCTACTTAGTAAAGGTTTCCATGGACGGTCTGTCTCACTGGTGAGTATGTATAACCTAACATATGCCCTCTACATAGAAAGGGTTTCTATGGACGGTCTGTCTCACTTGTAAGTATCTATAACCTAACATGTGCCCTCAACATAGTAAGGGTTTCCATGAACGGTCTGCCTCACTGGTAAGTTTCTATAACCTAACATGTGCCCTCTACTCAGTAAGGGTTTCTATGGACAGCCTGTCTCTCGGGTAAGAATCTATAACCTAACATGTGCCCTCTACTTAGTAAGGGTTTCTATGGACGGCCTGTCTCACTGGTAAGTATCTATAAACTAACATGTGCCCTCTACTTAGTAAAGGTTTCCATGGACGGTCTGTCTCACTGGTGAGAATCTATAACCTAACATGTGCCCCCTACATAGTAAGGGTTTCCATGGACGGTCTGTCTCTCTGGTGAGTATCTATAACCTAACATGTGCTCTCTACAAAGTAAGGGTTTCCATGGACAGTCTGTCCCACTGGTAAGTATCTATAACCTAACATTTGCCCTCAACATAGTAAGGGTTTCCATGAACGGTCTGCCTCACTGGTAAGTTTCTATAACCTAACATGTGCCCTCTACATGGTAAGGGTTTCCATGGACAGCCTGTCTCTCTGGTAAGGATCTATAACCTAACATGTGCCCTCTTCTTAGTAAGGGTTTCTATGGACAGCCTGTCTCTCGGGTAAGAATCTATAACCTAACATGTGCCCTCCACATAGTAAGGGTTTCCATGGACAGTCTGTCTCGCTGGTAAGTATCTATAACCTAACATTTGCCCTCAACATAGTAAGGGTTTCCATGAACGGTCTGCCTCACTGGTAAGTATCTATAACCTAGTATGTGCCTTCAACATAGTAAGGGTTTCCATGGACGGCCTGTCTCTCTGGTAAGCATCTATAACCTAACATGTGCCCTCAGCATAGTAAGGGTTTCCATGGACAGCCTGTCTCTCTGGTAAGTATCTATAACCTAACATTTGCCCTCAACATAGTAAGGGTTTCCATGGACGGCCTGTCTCTCTGGTAAGAATCTATATCCTAACATGTGCCCTCTACATCGTAAGGGTGTCCATGGACGGTCTGTCTCACTGGTGAGGATTTATAACCTAACATATGCCCTCTACATAGAAAGGGTTTCTATGGACGGACTGTCTCACTGGGAAGTATCTATAACCTAACAATGTACAATCTACATTTTTAGGGTAGTTTACCCTCTACTTAGTAAAGGTTTCCATGGACGGTCTGTCTCACTGGTAAGTATCTATAACCTAACAATGTACAATCTACATTTTTAGGGTAGTTTATGCCTTAACTGATGTCATCATTTTTAGGATGTCATAATTATAATGTTGGATCAACTGACCCTCCCTTGAAAGTTAGTTTCATCCATTTAGCAAGAAAATACAATACTTTTCATTTGAGCTCAATGCTGAATTTTGTTAAAAAAGTTAAGTTTTTCTTTGGGATTGAAATAAAATTCCTTAAATGATACCCAAAGCACTTTTATCTAACAGCTTTCATTTGGCATTCATAGTCAATACGAATGCCAACTGCAAGTACTTAAGGCTAAATTTTCACAATTTCAGGTTGGCATTCATACTGTCTATGAATGTCAACTGAAAGCAGTTTAATGCATCAGTTCTCTACCTTGATGTAATATATGGAAATCATTGTTGTTGTCTAACTCTCCACTTGGTTGGATACCTTTATGCCCTACAGAGTAATGTTCTTGTAAACGCCTTTGTAGAAAGACAGCGACATTGTGTTTTAATAGGACACAGTAAGCTTCTGCTTTTCTCTGCCTTTGACATGAACTAAAGTTTCTTTTCCACATACATAAATATCTATAATTGTAACCGACCGCTAGTATATGATGTTAAAGACACCTTAACTACCAGCTTTGGTAAGGGAGAATTTCCATTTAGCTAAGTGTCTGATTAGACAGTCTCACCTCTGCAGGTGGGGGATTGGGAAAAGAATACACCTGCTGTTACCCACTGCATGTATCCTAGGAGGTGACTAATGTGGGAACCCCTGCATAATTGGGTATTTGCTTTGGTGTCCTCTATTTGGGGACATAAAAGCGACCAACATAAATCTGCTGCGCCCATTGCATTATTTGGGATCTTTATCTTTCTTTCTACTTCTCACTACCTTTTATTTCCTAGCCCCTTGCTTGGCAACACCTCACTTTTGGCCTTAATGTTGAGCATTCACCCAGGTGAGGAAGGCAATGGAATCTGTCCCCAGGCCAGGACATACCAAAGTCCTTGAAAATGGTAGTTATTATTCCCAGCTTAATTAACATTCAGCATTTAGGATAATGGCAACAACTGGTTCACCCGTTGTCAGTATAATGTGACCGGGTGGAATGCTGTGCTGTGTGCATTCGACATGGTATTTCAGTGAGATAGCACTATAAAGTCGGCATCAGATCCACGCTATCACAAGGAGGCAAGATCACCAACATACCACATGTCCTGCATACACACACGCAAGCACGCATACACTACACACATGGAGGCACATCCTTTAACGACCTTAGTTGTTAATAGGACGTTAAACAAAATTAAACCAAACCAAACTAAAAAGTCTATGGTCGCTGGTTTGATTCCAGTAGTACAACCTTGCGGTCTTTCCATTTCTACTCCCTATTACATAATGAAAATGAAAAATCTAAAGGTCTACAGTGATCTAGCTATCTTAGCACCAAAGATAAGAACAGTAATGGTAACTGTACGAGGCGGCCATCGTTCTGTTGTTTTTGGACATTTCCATGACCTTTCATTTTTAATCTGCCTTCCTGGTTGCTGTGTCATGGTAATGATCATAGATATGGATTTGGCAGTGTTTTAATTCCAGGGAACCCACTGTTTTATCAGAAGTCCTTTGGGAAATGGCATTTCAATAGCTATAAACTTGTGTTAATAGCCAAGAATTCCCATATAAGCCTTACCCTTTACATTTAGTGACCTTTCCTCAAATACCACACATTTTCGATGGCTTCCTTTTACAGCGTTTTCCTCGATCAAGTGTTTCCAGAAACCATATTTAGAAAATATGTTCAATCACTTCATCTGTATGGAATTAATTTGCTTGTATTACCCACGTAAATGGATGTAAACTTGTTGCACTGGTCTTTGGAAGGTCTGAGCTTTAGCTGTTTATATTAAGGCTTTATGTACTCTTGAAACTACTTAAGGGACTCTGTCCTTCTGCAAGCAAAACACTAGAGAGTTCCACTTGCATTTTAGCTTGACTGGGCCAGACAACAACCTTTGACCAGGTAGTTTAGTTAGTAAGACGGCCAGTAATATAAACAAATCAGGGGTCCAGGGATTGAATCCTGGTCTGGCCTTATAGTGTTTTCACACTTTTAACACTAATTGGTGATTTTTTTCTGTATGTTATCCATGTATGTATTATTTTTTCATAAAAGATCTACATGATAAGATTTTCTTTTCAAAAATGATTCATGAAAGCTAGTCATCCTTAAAAAAATACCAACGATGTATGGTTATATAGTTTCTGATAGTTGTAAGAGGATCCTTAACACAGCTTCAATGATCTACAAGAACTTGGTCAGGTTTGTTTGTGTTTTACATCCTAGCAACAGCTATGGTCATTTAAGGATGTGCCAGATTTTGGTGGTGGAGGAAAGTCGGAGTTCCCGGAGAAAAACCACCAACCAAGAACCAGTTCCTCACGGTGATCGACAGCCCCACGTAAGCCTGGAACTGCGACCCGGTGGTAGAGGGCTAGTGGTAGCAGAATGCAAGACCCCTTAACCACTGNCCCCCCCCCTCTAAAAAGAACAACTTATATACAGAGTTCATAGAAATCAGGTTGAAAAAATTCAATAAGTATGTCAGAGATATCAGGGTAGAATCAAGTATATATATTACCATGTTGTTTATATTAAGATCAGAAGCCTTTATAAATGCTATAAATGCTGTTAGGCGTCAATGCTGGCATATACATATTGATTTTAGCAAAAAGTCTGTCTTGATCATTATCAGCAATTTCCATGTCTAAATGGTGATGAGAATCTGTTTTCCTAATGAACGCTTTTGGGAACACAGCTGAGGAAAGTGACACACCCTGCCCATGTCGGGACTCACTCCTGTAGTCTAGCCTCAGGGACGACAGGGCCACAATTAGAATCACAAAACACATTTGACAAGCTTCATGTATCTCAAATTGTCATAACCAATTGCTGTTTATCACATTCATATACACGATTTGTAAATGACCTTGTCGGTTTGCAATATTTGTCACATGCCATGTTTTCTGTGAAGCACATATTGCAACACATGTTATGTTTACCACAATGTATTTCAAATTATATTGATATCCTAATATCCTATTAAATCCTATTAAATATTATAGAACTACCTGATTTTGTTGAAAATTTAGAACATTTTGATTTTTTCTCTGCATTTTTTGAGCTCAAACCATCGGTAAGTATCTCTCAAGAACCTGTAATGAAAGACCACCCGTCGTAGGAGACCACTTTTTGGATTTCCTGAGGATGGCTTAAATCTATTAACTCATTCACCACTGAAAACACTTTTGAACTCTTCCAATTCAAAGGTTGGAATAGTTCATTATGACATTTCAGGGGTGAATGAATTAATACATGTTTGACTCTACATATTTACATGCAATAACGAAGGACTTTATATTAATTAAAACTTTGTTTCTGAGGCTAGAAATATTGATGTACATATCATATATATCCAATTTCCAATACTAGTTACCAGGTATGCTGAAGTCACTATTCTAGACAGTTTTCCATGCAACAACAGGTAGTACAGAGTGGCAGCTTTATTGATGTATGGGGAGTGGCACCAATACAAAAAAAATGTATATTGTTCTCTGGGTAAATGATATGGTAATTTGAGATTGTGATTCTGACGACTTTGTGGCTATGGCAACAGTGCATGTGGTGATTTATGACATTGTCCTGTGTCTGTACCAGGAAATGATTCAGGGATGTTATTGTTATCCTGGGGTCAGATATAAACTGGTTTATGTTCCTGCCACAGCACATATACAGAACCATGATAATTAACTTTAATAATATAATATGCAAACCAGCAATTTTCTAATGTGTCAAATTAAGTTCAAAGGTCAACTCTTCAAGAGTCTTTATATTTAGGGCTGGCAGGGGTCAAAGGTTAACATAGCCTATTATGACTAAAATGTTTTTAAAATCTTTTTCCAAATAATTAAAAAGCATGCATTAAGTGATGATATTTGACCAGTAGTTACCTCAGGGTGAAGTGCTATAAATTAAGTCAACTCAAATAAATTATCATTTATGTACTTGATGTACTTTTCAGTTCAAAGGGGTCAAAAAACAACATTATCTCAAATAATCCTGAGCTACAGGCCATGAACTGTTGGTATATTGTGATGTCTGCCACATATGTATTCTGATGTGTTGGGACACTAATTGATTATTATAAATTAAAATGAGAGTTGTAATGTCTGTGCATGTATCCTTTACGAATGTGAATGAAATTTCTTACAGCATCGTATTGTGAAATTTGAATAATTAAATGATAGAAAGCATTGGAATATATGTATCTGTTTCACTTACTGTAAACATGCTTATTTTAGTGTTAAATTTGTTGTGTATTATCAAATTTTAACAGATTAATACACTCGTGAATTAGCGCACCCAACCCAAATTATATATTGAATAGAAAACATATTTTAATGCCACATTTGACAGTTCCCCGGAGAGTTTGTTAAGTGCCCCGGTTGATGAGAACTACTGTTCAGCTGCTTTATCAGATGTTCATGTTTACTTGTACGCAATTATGCGTCGACTGTGAGTTGCACACTCGTCAATTTCGATCGTTAAACGTAAAGTGTGAAAAGTGCAAATGTTAAAACACAACTAAAAATGTGCATTTACAGTACTAGTGTAAAGAATAAAGATTTTTTTCATGCTCATAATTATCTGTATTGATATTGGCTATGTTATATTTCCAGCCAACAATTCCCCAATGGAACAATCGTGGATACGGACGACTGTTGGACCCCGGTTGATGCTGATCGTTTCCAGGAAAACCCTCATATCAACTGGTAATTTGTTTAGAAAGAAATTTGTACTTTAAGAAAGTCTTTTTACTGCATACTTATAACCTCCCTATACAGATAGAGCTTGTCATATCTGGTACAACAGTCCATGGAACGGCTTTACATTTGACATTGGGGTTGTTAGAGCTAGTCTGTCTTCTGCTGAGCCGTACAATTTGCTGATTTATTTATAGACATCTGTTCGATTTATATGTTAATGACTACTTCAGCAGTTGATTTCATTCCGTTTCATTGTTGTGTATTTTGATGTTATGGGTTGTAAGGTATTTAGATTGGTAATGAAGGGGTTTCCCCCTCATGGAGAGTGCCTGTATTGAGTTTTATATTTGGTGAATCCTGTAAGAAATTCAGCTTGTAAATTAATTCTGAGCAGTCTGAAAATGATTTCTGCAGGTATTTAGCTTGTACATTGTACTAATTTATGGTGCCATATCTTTGTCTATATCATATATAAATGGATGGACTCGCATATATAATCCTTTCTCAGACATTCTTTAGCTCCATAATCAATCAAATTTATCCTTAAATTCTTTAACTTCTTTAGCTCCATAATCAATCAAATTTGTTTTAAGAAATTTGAACTTCAACTTCTCTCAAAGTCACAGATGAAAGATGTATTGGCCAATAGCATTGATAACAGATAAGCAATACAGGCCCATAAGGCCTCTTGTTTTTAGAGTGTCTGCCTACATGTTTGTGTTCTATTGACATGGATAAGGATGTGTAAGGATAAAGTCAATGATATAAGGAAGTTTGAATACAGGGTACTGAAAACCTTCATAAATTCCATAGTGAAGGAGAAGTTTTATATTATTTATATTGATCAATATTTAACTCATAAAATACACGTATCTCTTCAAGCCTGTTAAAAATCAGGTAATAAAATATATCAGTTACAATGATCTTCATTGATTTCTACCACAGTATCAGCAGGGTGATCTACTGTGATTTCACGATCTCTAGATCTGCTAGCGCCTCTATTAGGATTTGTTATGACATTTCATCCTTCGAGTGAGATAATATATAAATATGACATTCACTAGCAGGTGAATCAAAAACCCATTGTCACCCTTGGCTTCGCCTCGGGTGACAATGGTTTTCTCGGGTTGACAATATTCACTGTCACCTGCTAATGAATGTCATATCTATTTTGTTACACCAAAAGTCTTTGTAGCTCAGAAACGGCAGCAAACCTCGATAATGACATCTTGTTAGGGCCCCGTATCGAAGATGAACGGTGAACGCACATTTTTTGCGCATGTGATATTTTTCACTGTCTCATGGCAATGTCACCCGCACCCTGTAAAACCAATGTATTTTCGGAGTGTGACAGAGATTTTTGATTAATTTTCTCCCAACCAATCAAATTGCTAGAAATTCACTTGAGGTGTAACAAATGAAATTGATCATCATCAAGTATAGTCAAACCTGCTCATGCAACCACCTCCATTAAGAGACCACCTGTGTTTAGAGACCACCTCCATTAAGAGACCATCTGTGTTTAGAGACCACCTCCATTAAGAGACCACCTGTGTTTAGAGACCACCTCCATTAAGAGACCACCTGTGTTTAGAGATCACCTCTATTAAAAGGCCACCTGTGTTTAGAGATCACCTCCATTAAAAGACCACCTGTGTTCAGGGACCACCTCCATTAAAAGACCACCTATGCTTAGGGATCACCTCCATTAAGAGACCACCTGTGTTAAGAGACCACCTTCGTTAAGAGATTGCCTCCATTAACTCTTTGCGTACCGCAAATCCGGTTCGGATTCCGTACCGGATGTCCTTACTACATTCGCCCCCGCGCAAATAACAAAATGGCAGATTATTAATGTTCTTTTTAGAGGAGGTGTAATTGCTGCAAGAATTAAACAGGTAACCGTGAACAAATTTAATAGTGTTATTGTTTCATGTTGTTGTTTAATCGACATCTGTTCGACAACAAACTATACGAAACCTTGTTTTCAAAACAGCGTTGTAGTGGCGGTTCCTAATAGGGATTAATTATTGTTTACGAATACGAAGTCGTTATTTTTTTTTCTCTAATTACAAGTAGATTTCATTAAGACTTCATTAACATATTCATGTTTTCTTCCATAAGTCTAAATAAATATTTGGTGATGAATTTACGAGTGTTCAACTTCATATCGAATTAAGTTGCCGCCATATTGTTTATTTTTGAATCACCAAACACAAACATCTTGCGGCAGATTTGAAAACAACAGGTCACAAAATATAAATTGTGTACTCTGCACCTATAAAATGATTTCTTTTCAACTGATGGGTGCTGATTTTAGCCACAAATGATTGTATTACGCGATTGTCGTGTGCAATAACCAGCTAAACATAAGACAAGTTACACCAAAGTCTGTTGTCGAACCAAAGTCTGTTGTCGACAACGGGGATGAGACAGCCTAATATTTTGTCGTCTGTACACGACAACGGGGACCAGGATGACATATTGTTGTCGTGTGTACACGACAACGGTACAGAAAGAGTTTAGAGATCACCTGCGTTAAGAGATCACCTCCGTTAAGAGACTACCTGTGTTTAGAGATCACTTTTAAGGTCCACATTGTAGTGATTTCTCTGTTAACTGAACCTGTGTTAAGTGACTATCTGTGTTGAAAGACCAATTTTAGGATTTCTCAAAGATGGTCTCTTTATTCAGGTTTGACCTCAGTAGGTTGCAGCTCTTTAACTCATCAAAATGAAATCTTTGGGGAGTTGAATATTGATTTGTGATTTGCATCTGTCATCAAATTATAATATGTGTATCCTTTTGTTGAAGAGTTACTCAATCTAACCCTGACTTACAGCAAATTTTGTAAAGTTTAATACTATGATGAGACTGTTTTAGCATTATTTTTGATTAGTTGATGGTGGCCCCTTGACTTATAATTACTTCCCTTTGTTGACTCTTCAGGAACAGGATTCTGTGGGTTAATAGGTCCAGTGAACTGTGGATTATCCAGGTGACAGTTGCTGGAATCAGCCTGGTGGAGACCATTCTTGTCCAGTATCTCAGCTACAAGGTAAAGCTTTCTGTTTCTCCTCTTGGATGGTAGGAGGGATAAATAGCAGTTGGCTTGGACAGGAGAAGGGGGATACATGATCAATGTTAGGCATCAACTGTATGTGAAAAACTAGTCTGTCATTTGGATAGCCATACAGACAATAATGGAGAAAATTGCACACAATGGAAAATGTGTATGATTGATGAATTAATGCCTTTAGTCTCAGTCTGTGATAAAGGGTAATACAAATGTTCATCAGCATTAACCAAAAATATATCTGCACCAAATCTTCAAATAGTAAAAAGTGAAGTGTCACACAAATTTCGGGAATTTTAGTATCTCTGCTTCAATGAATTTGTATGACCCCAATAATGAAGGGAGGGGTATACTGGAATAAGCTTTCCGTCCGTCCATTAAAAAAGTTGGTCCGGACAACTTCTTCTGAATGGACCAATTTCAACAAAACTTTCCAGGTATGATAACTACCACCTGAAGTTGTGCATCCAGGTATTAGTTTTCCATTCTGACCTTTTTTACAGAGTGATTGCCCTTTGTTGAAAAATGTTTGCTTGCACAACTTTTCCAAAACTACTGGGCCAATTTTTTCAGATATTATAACTATCACCTTATGTTGAGCATCCCGATATTATTTTTTTCATTCTTACCTTTTTTTTTACGGTGAAATGGCACTTTGTTGAAAAACACTTCTCCAGACAACTCCTCCAAGACTATGTGACAAGTACAACAGAAGTTTTCAGATATGATAACTACCCCCTGATGTTGTACATCCAGGAATTATTTTTTCCAACTCTTTTTTTTATGGAGTTATTGTCCTTTGTTGAAAAATCCTTTTCCTGACAACTTCTCCTAATCTACTGGGCCAATTTCAAAGAAGGTTTACAGATATGGTAACTGCCCTCTGATGTTGTGCATCCAAGTAGCACTTTTTCATTCTGACCCTTTTAAAAGGAGTTATGGGCCTTTCTTGAAAAACTTTGTCTTCCTACTAAACTACTGTGCCGATTTCAATGAAAGTTTACAGATATGGTAATTACCCCCTGTTGTCGTGCATTAGGGTAGTATTTTTTTCATTTTGACCCTTTTCAAGAAGTTATATAGCTCTTTGTTAAAAAAATTGTCCTGACATCTCTTCCTTAACAACTACGATGATTTCAGCAAAACTCGTTCATCCGGACTCACAAGATTTGGTTTGCAAGTATGTTTTGGCATTAGGAGAGAGTACAGGAAGTATGTCAGTCACCTATATACTTAAATAAGTGTACAGCTCAGTCAATAAAGTAATCATTACTGGTTGGAGACTATGAATCGCTTTGTAATGCTTTGCCTTAGTAAGCCTTCAGCTTACAGTTCTGGTATATATAGGAGCGTGGGGTATATGTTAGCTTTTGGCTTACAGTTCTAGTTTCAGCTGTAGTTGGAAATTTTATCAAACTTTGAATGGTATAATTTCTGAAAGATACAATTGGCCAACATGGACATGTACCTATACTACAGTAAAACCTCGATATAATGACCCTCGTTTGATTGCCACCTCGTTAACTGCCAACTTAGTTCAATGTCCTCTTTTCTCATTTTCTTATGAAATCCTTTAAAAATGTCCTTCATTTTGTTGCCAAACCCCTTATATATAACGACAAAATTTCTCTGGACAATTGTTGACAGTATAACACGCTTTTACTTTATTCTGAATTAGGAAATAAAGAATGAGTTTCAAACATCAAAGATCTGGAACCATTGCACTGTTTTAACCTTAGAGATTTAAAAACTTAATTTAAGAATTATAGCAACATATGTAATTGAAAGCCAAAGATAGATATGGCGAACCATTAGAGAACTAATGTACCAAATCAATCAGTCATATGACTTTGACCTTTAATTTAAAAATACTGTCTATTATCCAACAAATTGCCTCCATTAGCTCCAACACAGGAAAAAGCAGCTCAATGTCCTAAAATATTCTCAAGCGTCCAGTCAAGTCACAATTATCAACTCATTGTTATCGCGATCGTCCCACGTTGTTGTTTTACGTCTCCTGGTTGCCTGCAGCGGTTGTGACAAACTTTGGGCCAATTGCACAATACATCAACACTAATGGTAACCAATATGCAAATGGCTTCATGGTGCTGTATTGTTTCATAATATCCCCTGAATAAGTCATGATGTGCTAACTGAAAGAAGAGAATGCAATGTGTTTATGCTGAACTCATTCACCCCTGAAACTTTATAATGAACTATTCCAACCTTTGAATTGGAAGAGTCCAAATATGTCTTTAGGGATGAATGAGTTAAACTGGTGTCGACTGAGGCATGAAACTGTTTTGGCACTGGATGAGGTAAAACTGGTAATTCTGATCCAAAATAGGTCACCCTCCCCCATCATGTTAAAGACACAGACCCCTGATAAGAATAGGGAGAAACAAGATAGAAACCCTGTTCAAAACAGCTAGGTCACCCTCAGTTTGGAAGCCTATGGTTGTCAAGTCTGTATGACTGTCAGGTCCTATGCGGCCTGGTAATCCATAGCCACTGGCCAGTCAGCTGTTTCTGTCTGGTGTCCGAGATTTGTTACTCCAGCAACACCAGTCTTAGCGGTCACTCCTCAGGCTCAAAGGAGGTCAAATGCAGCCGCACACAACCCTATATTTTGCTAACTTGAATACAAATCTTCAGTGTTTTATCTCATTTGTTTGTTATTCTGTTGCATAAAGGATTCTTTAAAGCAGCACGGGACATGGTTTATTTCATTGTTGTCCAAGCTATATATTGTAGATCTGTAATAATTTTTAAGAACATGGATTGTTGACTGAGTGGGATCTCTTGTTGTAATAGTGTACATGTTTTGTTAACGGCACAGATCTCTGATAAAAATTGGGTGATACAATATAGAATCCTGTTCCAAACAGATCCCTCTCAGTTCTATAGCTTACGATGACGTTAAAACCTTATTTAGCTTTGTTAATTATCATTCAAAACCCCTGGCATGTCACTAATGCTCCAATCTGGTGTCCGTGAGATGTTACTCGTGCCAGGCCAACTAATGACACACAAGTCCTAGTTACCGCTTCTTGGGCTCAAAGGAGGTCATATGCAGCCACAGGCAACCCTGGTATAATATTCTACTATCTCTTTTGTTTGTTATTGTGTTGTGTAAAGGATTCTTTAAAGCAGTGCTGGACATAAGGCAAGCAGTATACATTGTAGCTCTGTAAAATACATTTTGTGGCCTCTAGATGGACTAAATAAGTACATATTTTGTTGCCTGTATTGGGATCTGTTTTAGTGCTATATTATATTACATTGTCTCCTGCATGAATGACTTGGCAGGTGATATTTAAGAAATAATCAACATATTTGAGTATATTTTGGTGGAATATTTAACAGAGGTAAAAAATTGTATGAAAAAAATAATCAATCAAGGCCTCTTCTTCCTTATCGACTTAATATTTTTTCCAACATTTGTTAACCACCAATGATATATCACAACATAATATACAAGCGAATGTTGATCAAATCTATTCGCACCACATGAAAATATAATTGTAAATGTAAATTAGAATGTGTTCTTTTGTACACATTTGCCATGCAATGCGTCGTTTTCAGTTTGCAAACAAGCGACACACGGTGGATGTCAACATTAGGCTGCAGCCAATGATCCGGTCCAGTGATTTTAACATGGGTGTATGTGGACCTGTTTAGATACACCAGCAGTACACATGCATCCTAGAACTGACACACACCACTCACTGATTTTCGTTTGCAACACAACAGAGGCTTTTGGAAGAGCATAGCTGGGTCATGGTTTGAAAGAAAATAATGCATGCAATACATGTCTTGTTATGGGCTAAGTTTGGAAGGTGATTTGATGAACAGAAACGAAGGGGGCCACCAGCTGAGTCATCTTTATGACCCCATTTTAACATCAACAAAGGGGCGGAATGGGTAAACATGTTACCCGTCACCCTGACTGCCTGACTGCAGCATAAGAGCACAATTGGGTGAAATGTCTCTATGATTTTTGGCAGCTGGCTTTACTGATTCTGCACACTGTGGCGTAGTGAGTTGTTTTCAGCAGCTTATAGTCAAGAGACCGGTCATTTGCACCCTTTGCTCTATGCTAGGCAAAGGAAACAGACATTTTTGAAAGCTCGCAAAATTCCTGTTTGTGTTCAAAACAAACTTAGCCTTTATTATTCATACCAAACTGATGAATCCTCCTCCGAATACATGTAACGTTGTTCACAAACACATGTGTTATTGTTCAATGGTACATGATTAACCAATGAAAAGTGTTGTTACATGGCGTACATGGTAGAATACCCATTAATACCTACACATTGACATATGGTTACTAACACACTGTCTTGTAGATTGGTGTACTAACTAACTCACACGACACAGAACTCTCGGCCCTCTAGCCACTGGTGAACTGGGCTGGAATTGAGGATACTAATTACTATACAAGGGTTAATTGGTAAGGAGATGATATTGATTATCCAATTATAATGCACAAAAGTAAGAATATAAATAGGCAATAAGATTTTTTCACATAACCTGGATATTCATGAAACCATGGTAACCAGCTGTAGTAACTGAAATGGATTTATTTGAGAGTTTCATATGTCGCGCTGTATTGGATAACATGGTTTATCAAAAGGTTAGGTCTGAATCAAAAGATGTTTTGTCATAAATAGGTGATCATCTGTTGTGGGCAAATCAGGCTAGAAATGGGTGATTTCTTTGTTGTAGGGAAGTTAAGGTCTAAAGTCGATCTTTTGTTGTAGAGAAGTTTAGGTCTGAAGTTGGAAATCAATTTCTGTAGGAAATGTTGGGTCTAACACAGTACATCTTCTGTTGCAGGGAAGAGTTGGGAGAAACTTAATTGGATTATAGCTTTATGGAGTGGCTTTGGGGGTGCAGAAAAGGAAAGGGGGAACCTACCATGATAAAGAGGGTTAGGAGTGGGGTGTTGTTAAGAACATATTTAGTTTGAAGATAAGATTAGAGATTTTTAGTGAATTTCTTGGAGGGATATGGCTAGATGGTATAGGGTCATAGAGAGACTGTTTCATGGTGGTGGATAAATGTTGGGACAACGGGATAGTAAGTGAACTCCTTGATGGAGGAAATTATGAGCTAAAAGAATAGAGGCATTAAAAAGGGGAATTCTGAAGGTGTATATGTTGCCTTGGAAACTTTTGGGGTCGTTTTAAGTGAAGGAAGACAGACTTAAACTGGAAAGATATAAGTGACTGAGTTTGTAAGTGACTGTATGTGTTTGTAAGTGACTGCATGAGTTTGTAAGTGAATAGAGTTTGTAGGTGTGATTGGTGTTTGTAAGTTAAACTGGAATTTATTAATGATTTGTCTTTTTAAGTTACTAGAGTAAGTGACAGAGATTTCAATTGGCATGATTTTATGAAATAACTGGTATTTGTGAGTCTGGCTGGAGTTTATATTTGAGTTTGTAAGAAACTGGTATTATAAGTTAGACTGGGATTTGTACGTGACTGAAATGTGTAAGTTTTTCCTAACTCCCTGCTACTCAACATATAATGTCAGCCATAGCAGTGAGTCCTGCTTAATGATTGCAGAGCAAATTGCTTCGTTTTTCTCAACATTTTTACACATCTGATACTACAGAATTATGGTTTTATGCCATAAATAACAAATTACCACAATGTAAAACAAACACTTATGCTGTTACAGACTTTTTTCTTGAATAAAAAAGAAAACTGAAGCTCATAATCCATTTACAACAGTTACATGTCTGTGTTATAATCTCATTATTTGTGTTAACGATGAATAATAAAGAAAGCAGGTTGTCGTAGGCTGTGTTCTGTCCCAGTGGTATTATCGGTGAACACTGTGTTTAATGTACTTAGTGTCTGGCGATGACACACGGTTTCAACAATCACCATAAAACATGCATCAACCTGGGACGGTGATATTTATGTTGTGTAAATAATTTAGTGAAACTCTTCAGACTGCAACGTCAAACCCAATTGGGAGGAAAACCAAAGGGGGGTATATGCACAGATCCATTTTCATACATTTGGCAGATTGTCATCATACAAATGTCAAAAACAATTTTCTTTTAAAAAAGTTATGAATCCTGACAACAATTTCATATTCTACAAATGGAGTCAGATAATAGCTTGTAAATGTAGGTGCATGAAAAACTGTATTGACAGCTTTTTTCGATTGAGTTGTCATTTAACTGGATGAAGCAAAGAACAGCTATTGTGAATGATTACAATATCAATCAATACAAATTATTACAATATCAATCAATACAAATTATTACAATATCAATA
>NW_018480032.1:0-342 GCF_002113885.1 Mizuhopecten yessoensis | reverse complement strand
CAATATCAATCAATACAAATTATTACAATATCAATCAATACAAATTATTACAATATCAATCAATACAAATTATTACAATATCAATCAATACAAATTATTACAATATCAATCAATACAAATTATTACAATATCAATCAATACAAATTATTACAATATCAATCAATGCAAATTATTACAATATCAATCAATACAAATTATTACAATATCAATCAATACAAATTATTAGAATATCAATCAATGCAAATTAATTCAATATAATACAATACAAATGATTGCAATAAAAACCACCCATATGATCACAATATATCGAACAGTACAAATGGTTTACAGTGCCTACAATAA
>NW_018480031.1:490925-511339 GCF_002113885.1 Mizuhopecten yessoensis | reverse complement strand
AATGTGTTGGCTGATGCCCTGTCTCGTTTACAGGTCAAACACTTCCAGCAAACAGCTCCCAACATGGACACTCATCCAACGATGATTCAGGATCAGCTGTTAAGCATTTGAGTCAGAAAGTACTCCAGCTCAATTTGCACAATTTGCAACTAAAATGCAGTTAGAATGCCGTCTGCCCATAACAGTTCATGCCGTTGCACTTTTTATTGCCCATTTAGTAGAACAAGGCTTAGCACCTTCAACTATTGCTAGTTATACCTCTGCGATTGCCTACATACACAAATTAGGGGGATTTCAAGACCCAACTAAATTTTTTATCATAAAAAAGATGCTCGCTGGTTTACAAAAACAGGGTCGCAGGCCAGATTTTCGACAACCAATTACCCCTCACATGTTACATAAACTTATAGCAGCTCTAGAACAAACTTGCGTGTCTTATTATGAAAAGCTCATGTTCAAATCCATGTTCTTGCTGGCTTTTCATGCATTCTTGCGCATTGGCGAAATTACTCATAATAACAACACACGCAACATCCTGCTACTCAGTAATGTACAGTTTTTCAAACTTGGGGCAGTCTACCCTTCCCGGCTCGAAATATGCTTCCATTCATTCAAGGGACACTACAACAGATCTCCAGTGACTTTGTCACTTTGCGCAAAACAGGATGTCCAATTTTGTCCCGTACAATCATTGTTTCATTACTTAGAATTAAGGGGTTCCAAGGAAGGTCCGCTATATGTACAACCTAATACCAAAGCAGTTTCATATCAGTGTTTCTGTAATGTGCTGAAGCAAGCTTTGACGGTGTCAGGTTACAGTCCGAACCAGTACAGAAGTCACAGCTTCAGAATAGGGGCTGCTAGTACAGCAGCTGCTCAAGGGGTTTCAGAAGCAGATATTCAGGCAATGGGCAGATGGCATTCAAACGCTTTCAAAAGATATATACGCATCCCAACTTTTCAAGTGTAAAGTATTTATCAAAACTGCATTGAATGCATGGCATTCCTGGCATATTTCCCTGTAGAATACTGAGTTTCTAATATACCGATAATGACTTGTTCATGTGTAGTATGAACAAACATTGTTACATAAGTGTAGCTCAAAATTTGGTGTTGGATGCAGGGCATTCTCACCATTACATTACTGTCTACATAAGATTATTGTCATAACTATTTTTATGTATTTATGTTTCTGTTGATTTTATTGTACTTCAATATTTTATGTATGTTTATATTTCATCTGGATTTGCCTGTCTCCATCAATGTAACAATAATAGTATCGGTTATATTTTATAACTTGGTGTCTATGAGCTGGTGTACCTTTTGTATAATGCAACGCAGGAGGCGTGATCGTTGGAACAACTCCACCATAAAAACTTCAGTTCCAATCGAACATTTCAAACAGGAACTTAAGGTCAACCAAGGACAACACAGGAACATAACTTTGGACATAGTGTCACACCAAGAACATTCGCTGGTCTGTGTTAATATTTCAGCATAATGAAATGTTTCATTTTTATTTTTCTATGTATATACATAGTTTTTGTTATGACTAAACATCGCGACTTCAAGTGTCTCCAATCTCGTGGAGGCACTTTTGCAGCCTGAAGTAATGTACTTCTGCTGCTTAAGTACAATTAATTTTATTTTTATTTTTATTTTTTCATTTTTATTGTTGTGCACTGTACATAATTTATCTAGTCATTTATTGAATTACAGTCAGCAGCCTGGGTGGGGGTTGCATCATTGAGACATTTCATTGGTGTGGTAGACTATCCATGAAAGGGCTCAATGTGCAAGGTGGCGTTTTCTTGTCCCCTCACCTACTATAGTCATTAGGAGAATGGCATTGCATTTGATTATGAAATGCAGTCTATGGAACACCTTCTCAGGAGGGTGTTCAATACATGTATTGTAACATGTATTTTATGTTATGTCGTACATGTATTTTTATGTTATGTCGTTTTAATAAAAACGGCCATTTTCAATCATTATGTCTTTCTGGTTTTTATTGACTATCGTACTATTACATAGCTTGCTGCTTGACTGATAGGTGCGAACCATTCAACATAAAACAACAATTAAATACAGAATGTATTTTATTGCATTTATGTTGGTGGTAACGGTTTATTTTGGGATTCTTTCTTTTGGCCCTAGAATATATTTTCCTAGTGAGCAAGGCGAACAGGACGCACATGCGTATGAATATATGATCACGTGGTCTAGCTAAGCGTCACTTGGAAAATTTCTTCACGGGCAGAAAGGTAGGGCGCTATTTTAAACATTGATTTCTTCCCGCCACCGTCCCCTTACACCTCTAATTTTATATGATGTCATAATACTCATGGTATGTTTAACAGTTATTCAAGGTTTGGGCGTTTTCTTGTCCCCTCACCTACTATAGTCATTAGCAGAATGGCATTGCATTTGATTATGAAATGCAGTCTATGGAACACCTTCTCAGGAGGGTGTTCAATACATGTATTGTAACATGTATTTTATGTTATGTCGTACATGTATTTTTATGTTATGTCGTTTTAATAAAAACGGCCATTTTCAATCATTATGTCTTTCTGGTTTTTATTGACTATCGTACTATTACATAGCCTGCTGCTTGACTGATAGGTGCGAACCATTCAACATAAAAACATTTGTAAAAACAGTTCTTAAAGTACCTATATAAACAACACACAACTTACCTGTTGGTGAGAAACGGAAACAGGAAATAGATTGTCCTTCTTATGACAAAGGATGGAAAAGTCTAGAGAATTCCGAGTGACTTCCTTAACTTCTAATATACAAGAAGATTCTGGGGCGAAAACTGGTGAAATGGACAAAATCTGGGTCAAATTCGTAACCCGGTGGGTGAAGTTATAAAACCGGGTGAAGGGCTAAAATCCTGGGGGTAACCCGACAAAATCGGGTTACTTGGCAGGCATGCTCACTATAAACTTAACATTATTCCACCCCTGAAGCAACTTACAGCCTGCAAGTCAATATATCACAGTGACTTATAGACCCTTTGTGTCGGGTGCTAGGCATTTCTTTTTTAAATTTGTGGATCATCTTGAAAGTATGAAATTATGATGTATATGTCACTTTAACACAGTACATTGTATTGTATTCACTCCAATCCAATGTTTCTGGGTATCTGTATATAACCGATGTGATAGTGAACATACTAATTGGTTCTTTTTACACATTGATCAACTGCTACATCAGAGGAGATTGAGGTTTTCTGGAGCTTTCACCATTATATTTTTTCCGCTATGGAAATGGACCTGTTAGTTCAAAAATTAATTTTACAATACCAATCTTATTTTCATTATGTTTTGTAATTAAAAATGATCCATTTGCACCAGATAAATTTCATCATGAGAAGCATGTTTTAACAAGTTAAACAGCAGGACACCACATTAAAGGATGTTTTACTGCATCAGACTTGAACGCGATAGTTTTTGGCATTTTGGATAGGAATAGCTTTTCCGAAAAATTAATCTCCTTCCCCGATCCAACCCCGACCGAAAATGTCAAGATCTCTTGCCCAGAACAAAATGATGTGTTGCGAATCGTTATACTTTACACATACCATTAAAGATTCTTTTACTCCTAGGTTCGTTTATCTCAGAGTTCCCTTCCAGAATATATTTATCACACAGAATGATTTCCTAGTACGATGGGGGACTTAAGAAATCTATATATGCTGGTGTTGTGTTAGTTATAGGAAATGTCTAGCCCTTTGGCCTGTAACAAGTGTAGAAGTAAGAGTAATATATAGAACTAAAATGATTGACGTTAAAAAATTTCAACCAATATAAACCTATTCTGTCTGTAAAACATCCATTTCCTGCATGATCATCACTTTCATATCACCATTTAGAAATATCTATCAAGTTAAAAAAAAAAATATGATTACTTTAAATTATGACCTTTATCTTGAACTTGAGGACTTCCAGAAGTTACAGTGATTGATGTGACTGAAAATTGCCAACTAAAGGCTCAATTGAACATATTTTGGTACTCTTGCAAAGATGGGACTATATATGTATATATATCAATTTATGGCACAAAGTGTTTCCCATTATACTGTTTTAGTATTGTCTATATAATGTGCTTCTGTTAATGTCACTTGTTTAGAGTTGACCTCTGGTTTACATCACTTCAATTTGGATGTGGTAGTGAGTGGTCGTGAATGGTGATCCGTAAGTGTGGTGGTGAGTGGTGGTGAGTGGTGGTGAGTGGTGACTGTGGTGGTGACTGTGTGGTGGTGGTGAGTGGTGACTGTGGTGGTGACTGTGTGGTGGTGGTGAGTGGTGGTGAGTGGTGATCAGTAAGTGGGGTGACTGTGTGGTGGTGAGTGGTAGTGATGGTGGTGACTGGTGGTGGTGAGTGGTGGTGACTGAGGTGGTGTGTGGTGGTG
Organism: Mizuhopecten yessoensis; assembly: GCF_002113885.1. Classification (NCBI taxonomy): domain Eukaryota; kingdom Metazoa; phylum Mollusca; class Bivalvia; order Pectinida; family Pectinidae; genus Mizuhopecten; species Mizuhopecten yessoensis. The sequence continues at coordinate 506,919 of NW_018480031.1, read as the reverse complement.
AGTGGTGGTGAGTGGTGACTGTGGTGGTGGTGGTGAGTGGTGGTGAGTGGTGATCAGTAAGTGGGGTGACTGTGTGGTGGTGAGTGGTGGTGACTGTGGTGGTGAGTGATGTGACTGTGTGGTGGTGAGTGGTGGTGACTGAGGTGGTGTGTGGTGGTGAGTGGTGGTGACTGTGTGGTGGTGAGTGGGGTGACTGTGGTGGTGAGTGGTGGTAAGTGGTGATCAGTAAGTGGGGTGACTGTGTGGTGGTGAGTGGTGGTGACTGTGTGGTGGTAAGTGGTGGTAGGTGGTGACCAGTAAGTTTGGTGACTGTGGTGGTGGGTGGTGGTGAGTGGTGGTGACTGGTGATCAGTAAGTGGGGTGACTGTGTGGTGGTGAGTGGTGGTGACTGTGTGGTGGTAAGTGGTGGTGAGTGGCGATCAGTAAGTGGGGTGACTGTGTGGTGGTGGGTGGTGGTGAGTGGTGATCAGTAAGTAGGGTAAGTGGGGTGACTGTGTGGTGGTGGGTGGTGGTGAGTGGTGGTTAGTAAGTGGGGTGACTGTGTGGTGGTGGGTGGTGATCAGTAAGTGGGGTGTCTGTGTGGTGGTGGTGTGGTGGTGGTGTGGTGGTGGGTGGTGGTGGTAAGTGGTGGTGACTGTGTGGTGGAAAGTGGTGGTGGTGTGGTGGTGGGTGGTGGTGGGTGGTGATCAATAAGTGGGGTGACTGTGTGGTGGTGAGTGGGGTGGTGGGTGGTGGTGGGTGGTGATCAGTAAGTGGGGTGACTGTGCGGTGGTGAGTGGTGGTGACTGTGGTGGTGGGCAGTGATCAGTAAGTTTGGTGACTGTGTGGTGGGTGGGGGTAGGTGGTGATCAGTAAGTGGGGTGGCTGTTTGGTGGTGAGTGGTGGTGACTGTGGTGGTGGGCAGTGATCAGTAAGTTTGGTGACTGTGTGGTGGGTGGTGGTAGGTGGTGATCAGAAAGTGGGGTGACTGTGTGGTGGTGAGTGGTGGTGACTGTGGTGGTGGGTAGTGATCAGTAAGTTTGGTGACTGTGTGGTGGGTGGTGGTAGGTGGTGATCAGTAAGTGGGGTGACTGTGTGGTGGTGAGTGGTGGTGACTGTGTGGTGGTGAGTGGTAACCAGTAAGTTGGGTGACAGTGTGTTGGTTGGTGGTGGGTGGTGAACAGTAAGTGGGTTGACTGTGTGGTGGTGGTGTGGTGGTAAGTGGTATTGACTGTGGTGGTAGGGGGTGATCAGTAAGTGGGGTGACTGTGTGGTGGTGGGTGGTGATCAGTAAGTGGGGTGACTGTGTGGTGGTAAGTGGTGGGAAATGGTGGGGGTGTGGTGGTGGGGGGTGATCAGTAAGTGGGGTGACTGTGTGGTGGTAAGTGGTGGTGAGTTGCGATCAGTAAGTGGGGTGACTGTGGTGGTGAGTGGTGGTGAGTGGTGATCAGTAAGTGGGGTGACTGTGTGGTGGTGGGTGGTGGTGAGTGGTGATTAGTAAGTTTGGTGACTGTGTGGTGGTAAGTGGTGGTGAGTGGCGATCAGTAAGTGGGGTGACTGTGTGGTGGTGAGTGGGGTGACTGGGTGGTGGTGAGTGGGGTGACTGTGGTGGTGAGTGGGGTGACTGGGTGGTGGTGAGTGGTGATCAGTAAGTAGGGTGACTGTGTGGTGGTGAGTGGGGTGACTGTGTGGTGGTGGTGGGTGGTGATCAGTAAGTGGGGTGACTGTGTGGTGGTGGTAAGTGGTGGTGGGTGGTGGTGAGTGGTGGTGATCAGTAAGTGGGGTGACTGTGTGGTGGTGGTGTGGTGGTGGGTGGTGGTTGGTGGTGATCAGTTAGTGGGGTGACTGTGTGGTGGTGAGTGGTGGTGGTGACTGTGTGGTGGTGAGTGGTGGTGGGTGCTGATCAGGAAGTGGGGTGACGGTGGTGGTGAGTGGTGGTGAGTGGTGATCAGTAAGTGGGGTGATTGTGTGGTGGTGAGTGGTGTGGGGAGTTGGGTGTGGGATGTGGGGTGTGTAGGTGGGTGGGGAATGGAGAGTGTGAGTGAGGATGTGGGTGTGGAGTGAGGTGATGGGTGGGAAGTGGGGTGATGGGTGGGGTTGGGTATGGAGTGTGATGGTGGGTGGGGAGTGGGATGTTATGGTGGGATAAAAATGAAAACAATATCCTTCTCTTAAATCTCTTGATTGTGATCCCACATGCACATGTTACGATACTGATATTATAAACTATAGATTAAATTAAGATTACCTATCAAATGAAATGCAGAACAATATCTCATATTTAAGAAGCCACATGATATGATAATACTTTAAGTCATTTTCCTTTATAGTTCAAAATTATCCTGTGATGGTGGGTGGGGGGTGTAGTGTGGTGGTGGGTGGGGTGGGGTGTGTAGTTTGGTGGTGGGTGGAGTGGGGCGTGGAGTGTGGTGGTGGGTGGCGTGGGGTGAGGTGTGGAGTGTAGTGGTTATAGGTGTGGGGTATGAGGTGTGGAGTGTGGTGGTGGATGGGGTGGGATAGCGTGTGGAGTGTGATGGTGTATGGGGTATGGAGTATGGTGGAGGGTTGGGGTGTGGAGTGTGGTGGTTGGTGGGATGGGGTGTGGATTGTGGTGGTGGGTGGGATGGGGTGTGAAGTATGATGGTGGTAGGTGGGGTGGGGTGTGGGGTGTGGAGTGTGGTGGTTGGTGGGATGGGGTGTGGAGTGTGGTGGTGGGTGGGATGGGGTATGGAGTGTGGTGGTAGGTGGGATGGGGTGTGAAGTGTGATGGTGGTTGGGATGGGGTGTGGGGTGTTGAGTGTGGTGGTAGGTGGGGTTGGGTGTGGAGTGTGGTGGTGGGTGGGATGGGGTGTGGAGTGTGGTGGTGGGTGGGATGTGGTATGGAGTGTGGTGGTAGGTGGGATGGGGTGTGAAGTGTGATGGTGGTTGGGATGGGGTGTGGGGTGTGGAGTGTGCTGGTTGGTGGGGTTGGTTGTGGAGTGTGATGGTTGGTGGGGTGTGGGGTGTGGAGTGTGGAGTGTGGTGGTTGGTGGGGTGGGATGTGGGGGGTATAGGTGGGTGGGGAATGGAGAGTGTGGTAGTGGGATGTGGTGGGGTGGGGTGGGGTGGGGTGTGGAGTACGATGGTTGGTGGGGTTGGGTGTGGAGTGTGGTGGTAGGTGGGGTGTGGGGTGTGGAATGTGGTGGTGGGTTGGGTAGGATGAGGTTTGGAGTTTGATGGTGGGTGGGGAGTGTGATGGTGGATGGGAAATGGGGTGTGAGTGAGGATGTGGGTGTGGAGTGAGGTGATGGGTGGGGAGTGGGGTGATAGGTGGGATGAGGATGTGGGTGTGGAGTGAGGGTGTGGAGTGAGGTGATGGGTGGGAAGTGGGGTGATGGGAGGAGTTGGGTATGGAGTGTGTTGGTGGGTGGGGAGTGGGATGTTATGGTGAGATAAAAAAGAAAACAATATGCTTCTCTTAAATCTCTTGATTGTGATCCCACATGCACATGTTACGATACTGATAGTATAGACTATAGATTAAATTAAGATTACCTATCAAATGAAACGCAGAAAAACATCTCATATTTAAGAAGCCACATGATATGATATTACTTTAAGTAATTTTCCTTTATAGTTCAAAATTATCATTATCAAAATTTGTCTGCTACAGGAAACTCGTGAATCATCATACAGGTCCCTGTGATTTAATACTTATTCTGGTCACTATGATCAAGCAGCATACAGGTCCCTGTGATTTAATACCTACTAGGGTCACTATGATCAAGCAGGAAACAGGTTCCTGTGATTTAATACCTACTAGGATCACTATGATCAAGCAGCATACAGGTTCCTGTCATCTAATACTTATTCTGGTCACTATGACCAAGCATCATTCAGGTCCCTGTGATTTAATACCTACTAGGGCCACTATGATCAAGCAGCATACAGGTTCCTGTGATTAAATACCTACTAGGGTCACTATGATCAAGCAGGAAACAGGTTCCTGTGATTTAATACCTACTAGGATCACTATGATCAAGCAGCATACAGGTTCCTGTGATTTAATACCTACTAGGATCACTATGATCAAGCAGCATACAGGTTCCTGTGATTAAATACCTACTAGGGTCACTATGATCAAGCAGCATTCAGGTTCCTGTCATCTAATAATTATTCTGGGCACTATGACCAAGCATCATACAGGTCCCTGTGATCTAATACTTATTCTGGTCACTATGACCAAGCATCATACAGGTCCCTGTGATCTAATACTTATTCTAGTCACCATGATCAAGCAGCATAGAGGTCCCTGTGATCTAATGCTTATTCTGGTCACTATGACCAAGCAGCATACAGATCCCTGTGATCTAATACTTATTCTGGTCACTATGACCAAGCAGCATACAGGTCCCTGTGAGTTAATACCTACTAGGGTCACTATGATCAAGCAGCATACAGGTTCCTGTGATTTAATACCTACTAGGGTCACTATGATCAAGCAGCATACAGGTTCCTGTGATTAAATACCTACTAGGGTCACTATGATCAAGCAGCATTCAGGTTCCTGTCATCTAATAATTATTCTGGGCACTATGACCAAGCATCATACAGGTCCCTGTGATCTAATACTTATTCTAGTCACCATGATCAAGCAGCATAGAGGTCCCTGTGATCTAATGCTTATTCTGGTCACTATGACCAAGCAGCATACAGATCCCTGTGATCTAATACTTATTCTGGTCACTATGACCAAGCATCATACAGGTCCCTGTGATCTAATACTTATTCTAGTCACTATGATCAAGCAGCATACAGGTCCCTGTGATCTAATACTTATTCTAGTCACCATGATCAAGCAGCATAGAGGTCCCTGTGATCTAATGCTTATTCTGGTCACTATGACCAAGCAGCATACAGGTCCCTGTGAGTTAATACCTACTAGGGTCACTATGATCAAGCAGCATACAGGTTCCTGTGATTAAATACCTACTAGGGTCACTATGATCAAGCAGCATACAGGTTCCTGTGATTAAATACCTACTAGGGTCACTATGATCAAGCAGCATTCAGGTTCCTGTCATCTAATAATTATTCTGGTCACTATGACCAAGCATCATACAGGTCCCTGTGATCTAATACTTATTCTAGTCACCATGATCAAGCAGCATAGAGGTCCCTGTGATCTAATACTTATTCTGGTCACTATGACCAAGCAGCATACAGATCCCTGTGATCTAATACTTATTCTGGTCACTATGATCAAGCAGCATACAGGTCCCTGTGATCTAATACTTATTAAGGCCACTATGATCAATCACATAAAGGTCCCTATGATAAAATACTTATTCTGGTCAATATGATCAAGCAGCATACAGGTCCGTGTGATCTAATACTTATTCTGGTCACTATGATCAAGCAGCATACGGGTCCCTGTGATCTAATACTTTTTAAGGTCACTATGATCAAGCAGCATACAGGTCCCTGTGATCTAATACTTATTCTGGTCACTATGATCAAGCAGCATACAGGTCCCTGAGATCTAATACTTATTTAGGTAACTATGATCAAGCGGCATACAGGTCCCTGTGATCTAATACTTATTAAGGCCACTATGATCAATCAAATACAGGTCCATGTGATCTAATACTTTTTAAGGTCACTATGATCAAGCAGCATACAGGTCCCTGAGATCTAATACTTATTTAGGTAACTATGATCAAGCGGCATACAGGTCCCTGTGATCTAATACTTATTAAGGCCACTATGATCAATCACATACAGGTCCATGTGATCTAATACTTATTCTGGTCACTATGATCAATCACATAAAGGTCCCTATGATAAAATACTTATTCTGGTCAATATGATCAAGCAGCATACAGGTCCCTGTGATCTCATACTTATTAGGGTCACTATGATCAAGCATCATACAGGTCCCTGTGATCTCATACTTAGTCTGGTCACTATGATCAAGCATCATGCTTACATGTTATGAATGACAAAAACAAACAAGAGGCCCATGGGCCTTAACGGTCACTTGAGTCTACAGTATTTATTTTTGTTGTTGAAATATGTACCAATTTGAGTAAAAAATAGTATAATGTTAACTTAACTTTGTCAGGACCATGAGCTGATCATTCCTAGACCAATTTTAAGTGAGATCGGCCTATTAGAACTTAGTAGCAAAATAGCGGCCATGGCAGCCAAATTGTATTTCTGATTGACCCGAAAAATAACAACACTTTGTCAGGACCATGAGGCGATCATTCCTACCAACTTTCAGTTCAATCGGTCCAGCAGAACTTGACTTTAAGTTTGAAATAGGTTTTCAAAATGGCGGCCGTGGCGGCCATATTGGATTTCTGATCGACCCGAAAAATAACAACACTTTGTCAGGACCATGAGGCGATCATTCCTACCAACTTTTAGTTCAATCGGCCCAGCAGAACTTGACTTTAAGTTTGAAATGTAAAATGTTAACGGACGACGGACGACGGACGACGGACGATGGACGACGGACGACGACGGACGAAAACGGATAGCAATAGGTCACTTGAGCTAAAGCTCAGGTGACCTAAAAATTATATATGCATCACATAAATAGCTTGATGTATGTTATTAGCATTCCTTAAGACTTTCAACACATTCTGTCTCACAAGGAAAGGCATATAGAGCCTTATTACATAAAGGACGATTGAGTCAATCATGATCTTAGTATAAAGACTAAGACAATGAAGCTTGACAGAGATTCCCAGTTTTGACCGTCTTTACAGATACATGACGTACGAGACTTGTTTATACAGGAAGTACACTAATTCTATAGCATTGTTGTCTGCAGGAGTTGATGACAGTATCCGCCTGTAAATTCATTTCTCACTTGTCCAAAGTGACAATACATCAATTAAGTAAAGCTAAACAGCTTTTATGTCTTCCTCAACACAATATACATCATATCAATTTTTTTTTTTTTAAATATCAAATTTCACAAAATATAGCTGGTGATATGTCATTTAAACTATATGTTTTTCCATGATGTGTTGATTTCGGCTTCAATATTTTCCTATAAACATTTCTAAATGAAACACACATGATTAAGATGTAACATTTTTTATGGAATGTTTTGCTTTCTGTTGATCATGAATGCCACCAGACTGCTGAAATGAACCCAAACCCGGACTAGAAATGACCCAATAAATCGATGTTAGCTATTACTAAGTGAAATCCTATATGATAATATTGACACTTAATGTACCTTGTAATCCTATATGATAATACAGACACTATGTACCTAGCTAGCTCAGCGTGTATTGTTACAACTATTGATGGTCACAACAAAAGCTGTATATATCTGGGGCATGACCACTGTCACTCTCAAGGTTAGCGTCATTACTAGACAAATATCTAAATATCTAGAAAAAGTGACATTGAGTTCGACCTTGAAACCCTGCAAATGAAACTAATTTTGAGGTATTCTCACACTTGACGTTTGTATAATGTTTGATTGAAATCTGTTGATCTGATATGAAGCTGTAACACTGTAAGTTGACCTTGGAACTCTGAAATAAATTTGATGTATTGCCACACCTGATGTCTACAAAATTTAATCAAAATTAATTCAGGGACAAAGTCTCCACAGAGAGATGACACTGAATCTGAATGGGAGGGAACAGGACGCCACCTGATGGTTCCTTCCCACTTCAAGACCCCTGCACACTACCATCCGAGCTAACAAGAGTGATTATGAATACAACTTGACATACTTTTAATAATTATAAACATAATTATTGGAAAATGAATAAACTTTACATTTACTATGGGATAGGACAGCCAAACTAAGGTAATGCTACCTATACTAGTTGCTCATATTTGTGTAGTAGGACAAGGAAAAGTGATAAAGATAGTGCCCTCTCTGGGGCTATAACATGCGACCCTTGGCTCTCTAGCCTGATGCTCTTAACGCTGAGCTAAAGGGGAATTCCCTACAGCTGACACTTGTAAGGCAACTAATCAATGCAAATCTTTTACACTATTCCCCCCTTTTTTCAAACATCAACCTAGGTTCTTTGAATCCCTGCCAAGGGTTCTCCTACTTTGAAAGGGCAGGGTCAACGGCACCAATTTGTAGTAGGATGAGGAATAGCAACTAAGATAGTAACGTCACTGGGGCTCGAACCCGCGGCCCTTGGCTCTCCTGTTACAGTGTTGCGTGTGGTCAACCCTTGTGGTGTATACTTGGCAAGGGGATACCCGAACCTGGGTTGTAAATAGTTGTGTCTTCGGGGGCGAAGACTTAGAAAAAGGAGGGAGGAATGTAGCGGAACTGGACTGGGTCTATCGTCAGCGACCAGATAGTCCAATTGGTGGAGCGTCCGTCTGGAGTTCAGTTTCGGGTTCATACACCAGTCTGGCCGTGCATTTTTCCTCTCCTGTTACAGTGGCCCCTTTACAGCCATCCATACACCAGGTTTCCTATCCCCTAGACCAACTCTCTATTGACATTCTTGGTGGTGTACCAGTAACATCCAATAACATGCGTTACATTATGGTTGTCTGTGATTACTTTAGTAAGTGGACGGAAGCGTATGCCCTTTCAAATCACACATCCCTTACAGTAGCTATTAAGCTGTGCTCTTAGTTTGTAGTAGGACGAGGAATAGTGATGAAGATAGCGCCGTCGCTGGGGCTCAAACCCGCGACCCATGGCTCTCTAGCCTGATGCTCTATCGCTGAGCTAAAGGGAAATTCCCTACAGCTGACACTTGTAAGGCAACCTAATCAATGAACATCTTTTACATTTGTTTTGAGTTTTAGGTCCTGGGTGTATGCATTTAATTCACATTCTGTCTCTTGCATTTGCCCTCTAATTTACATGGGGAGCTAATATATGATTTTGATTTAAACATATTTTATTGCAAATAAATATTTACAAAAGAATTGGACACAAGTTTTCACAACTTATCAAAGTTCTTTTCTTCAAATACTTGAATATAAACAATAACTTGATCAGGTAATTTACACAATATATATAAATTATGTTTTTATGTGGAAATGGAAAATAGAGAGAAAGAAAAGACGGAGAGTGAAACGAAGTAAAGGAAAGTAACACAGGTAGAGTCGGTGAAAAAAGAGTGATAGAGAGAGAAAGATGATCTCATTCAGCCAAACCGGTTGCATTTGCTGATATAATTTTGAACAGATTTTGCAATTGAGGTATTTTCATCATGGCTGAATTTAGGATCGCCATATAGGAGCAAGTCTAAAGTTAAATCATCACCAATTAAGAAGACTGCCCTGATGTCAGAAGAAGAAGAAGATGGATTATATCATAGGAAAGAATACACAGGTAGAGTCGGTGTAAAAAGAGTGATAGAGATAGAAGTGGGTCAGCTAAATATAATATATATATAAACTAAATACCTACAGAAAGTCTTGCTTGTCTTTTGAGTCAAGGAGTTTTGTTGAATTGGAAAGGAAAATGTAGCTGAACTAGTCTTTGACCAGGTACAACATTCATATAATTTTTAAAGCATTTATTTGATTTATGTCTGCCTTCACAGTGTCAATGTTGTCATTCTTCATTTCCCTAATGGTATAGTCAATTCTGTACAGCACAATTGCAATCACCATAGGGAAAAGTCATAACCGGTCGCTTAATAAAAGTGTTTGTTTAATAAAGTTTGGACCACATTATTTTACAGAATTTGACACGACTGACCCACTAACCGATAATTGACCATTATTGTAAGAGCACCAAATTGATAACAATTAAGATAACACTACAGACTTAAAAGGTTTAACACTATTACCACTTCTACTGTAAGTGGGTCAAGTTCATTTCTTCGAGAGAAAAAAATCTATTCCTTCCTCCTCAAATCTGCTAACTGTCCTTTTTCATTCTCTTGCCTGCAACAAAACAATAGCTTTTGTCCTGTTGATATCTGACCTTCAAGGTGGACATTGCGAGTCTCTAGTTTGTATTCCCTAGTTTTCTGACTATGCTACTGTCACTGTCTCTCCTTGTTATCACACAATGAAGAGTTCCAATAACAAACTGTGTCCACTTTCTTTCAACGGAGGACATTTTTATCACTATTGTTCAGTTGGTGCAGACAGGTATGATCTGAAAGTTTAATGGTCAGAGTGTTTTATGAACTGTCATTAAATGACAAATATAGTCTTGCTGTTGGCATCACTCCTTGTCTGGTCATAAAACTGTGTTTTCTTCTGAATAATGTGTACCTTCCACAGTAGAAATAAAAGTATTCACTTTTTATTTTATTTTTTTTTTTTTTTATTAAAGATATAATAATAAAGAACATTTTTTTTACTTATTAACAGTAACTTGATATTTTCATAAAAACAATAAAGCTAATTTTGAGATTATTTATTCATTGTAAATTAAACCTGTCTTAAAAGACAACCTGTGTTAAGAGACCAACTCTAGTGTCTCCCAATGTAGTGATTCATTGATAATTAACCCTGTGTGAAGAGACCACTTGTAGTGTTTCCCAATGCAATGTTTCATTGTGAATTAAACATGTCTTAAGAGACCACCTGTGCTAAGAGACCACTTTTTGTACTTTCTGAAAATGGTCTCTTTAAACAGGTTTGACTATATGTGATATAAGGAAGGGTAGCCACATAGCAACTACCACCTCTACTTAGAAACCACCTGTGGTAAGATATCACCTATGTTAAGAGACCACCTGTGCTAAGAGACCACTTTTTGTACTTTCTGAAAATGGTCTCTTTAAACAGGTTTGACTATATGTGATATAAGGAAGGGTAGCCACATAGCAACTACCACCTCTACTTAGAAACCACCTGTGGTAAGATACCACCTATGTTAAGAGACCACCTGTGGTAAGATACCACCTATGTTAAGAGACCACGTGTGGTAAGATACCACCTATGTTAAGAGACCACCTGTGGTAAGAGACCACCTGTGTTAAGAGACCACCTATGTTAAGAGACCACCTGTGTTAAGAGACCACCTATGTTAAGAGACTACTTGTGTTAAAGAGACCTTCTGTGTAAAGAGACCCATGTTTTAAGAGACCACCTGTGTTAAGAGACCACCTGTGTAAAGAGACCCATGTTCAGAGACTACCTGTGTTAAGAGACCACCTGTGTTAAAGAGACTACGTTTTTTGGACTTCCTGAGGGTGTATGTCTCTTTAAACAGGTTAGACTGTATGTGATATAAGTAAGGCAACCACACAGTTACAGATATGACACAGTAGAGGCAGCTATCAGAGATGTGTAATGATCAGCATTCATCATTATCAAACATCACAATGTGAGGCCAGTAATGGGAAGGTGTACAGCAGAACTGGTTTGTTGTGGTTCAGAATCACAGAAACAAGATCTAAACATTACATTACACAGGTACCCCTTATAAAGCGCAATGGACTTGCTCAGTTGTTGATTTGGCCCAATCCATCTCTGCCTGTGTAGGATAGAGAGGTTTGGTATTGTACAAATATTGTCAGCGTAAATTGTCAGTACAACAGAAGTCGTAGAGTAATGTTACAAGCTAATGGATCACAGTACTCAATCAGGAGCATACATACACCATGGAACATTGTACCTTCCATTAAACAATCTGTATCATAAAATCCCCAGCAAAAACAAATCTCTTTATTGTAAAACATTTGCATATAAGCCTGAAGTTTACGAGTCAGAAAGTCTCCAATGGTTTATCGGATTCTAACATTTTCTCATTTTCTTTATTATTCAAATAATTCTAAGATAATCAATACCATTAACCATAAATAATTCTTAAAATTATGTATACCAGTAACTGTCTATAAAGGTCACTGCTGTGTAACCAATACATGTCTATAAAGGTAATCACTGTGTAACCAATACCTGTCTATAAAGGTCACCTATGTGTACCAATAACTGTCTATAAAGGTCACTGCTGTGTAACCAATAACTGTCTATAAAGGTCACTGCTGTTACCAATATGTCTATAAAGGTCACCTCTGTGTAACCAATAACTGTCTATAAAGGTCACCAATACCTGTCTATAAAGGTGATCTCTGTGTAACCAATACCTGTCTATAAAGGTCACTACTGTGTAACCAATAACAGTCTATAAAGGTCAACACTGTGTAACCAATACCTGTCTAAAAAGGTCACCTCTGTGTAACCAATACCTGTTTATAAAGGTCACTACTGTGTAACCAATAAATCTATAAAGGTCAACACTGTGTAACCAATACCTGTCTATAAAGGTCACCTCTGTGTAACCAATAACTGTCTATAAAGGTCACCAATACCTGTATATAAAGGCCACTACTGTGTAACCAATACCTGTCTATAAAGGTCACCTCTGTGTAGCCAATGCCTGTATATAAAGGTCACCTCTGTGTAGCCAATGCCTGTATATAAAGGTCACTACTGTGTAACCAATAACAGTCTATAAAGGTCAACACTGTGTAACCAATACCTGTCTATAAAGGTCATTGCTGTGAAACCAATACCTGTCTAAAAAGGTCACTACTGCATAACCAATAACTGTATATAAAGATCATCAATAACTATCTATAAAGGCCGCCTCTGTGTAACCAATACCTGTCTATAAAGGTCACTGCTGTGTAACAAATACCTGTCTATAAATGTCACCAATAACTGTCTATAAAGGTCACCACTGTTTAACCAATACCTGTTTATAAAGGTCATCACTGTGTAACCAATACCTGTCTATAAAGGTCACTATTGTGTAACCAATAACTGTGTATAAAGGTCACAAATACCTGTCTATAAAGGTCATTGCTGTGTTACCAATACCTGTCTATAAAGGTCACTACTGTGTAACCAATAACTGTCTATAAAGGTCACCTCTGTGTAACCAAAACCTGTTTTATCTGTTTATAATTCCTGTTTGTCTGTTTTGTTATACTGTACATATTTGTTTGTAAAGGCCATACATACAAAAACGACCGCTGTTCTGCTGTCTTGGGTGGCTGTACTTTGTCTGATTGATCTTACTGCTGTAGTAAATAATATATAACCAAGGCTGAAGAACTGGCGTGGCATGAAAACTAAATGTCACATTATAAGAAGAAACTTACAGGAAGACCACATCTCATTTTATTGAACCAAAATTGAAAAAAAAATGGTGTATATGAATATTTAAAACCCATTTATCTCAAACTCAAATTTGATAATAAAAATTCTTCATGTAGTGAAATGTCATCTTAAATATTTATGTCAATTTGATTAATTGTTTTCTTTAAATATTAACGTTGATTTGTGATTTTAGTTAAAGTGATAACGATATAAATTACAATTTTGTTAAAATATAACAAAGCACAAACAACTTTCTGTCTTAATTATCAACTGTGTCATTCTATTTATGAAAATTAAATCACCAAATAACTTTTACTTCAAATATTGTGATTATTTTTAAATATGGCAAACTCCAGTTTATTTACCATTTCTAGTTACTCTCACACCAACATACTGTTAACGATTATAGATAAAGAAAACATCAACCATACTAACTTGAGGTACCAATAACATAAATAGCCATATGTATGTTAATACATAATGTATCACGTGACAGGGATCCACATGTGAGAGAGTGTATCATGTGACAGGGCTCCACATGTGAGAGAGTGTATCATGTGACAGGGCTCCACATGTGAGAGAGTGTATCATGTGACAGGGCTCCACATGTGAGAGATTGTATCATGTGACAGGGCTCAACATGTGAGAGAGTGTATCATGTGACAGGGCTCCATTTGTGAAAGGGTTCAACATTTTGACACCAGGGTTTCAAAAGTCGCCGACCTCTTAGTAGTATTTTTAAATCTAATCTGTGAAATATCTATGTTATGATGTGAAGTGATATCATTATTCAGATGGAAACTTTTTTATGCTGGTTGCAAGGTAGAAAAGTGTTAGATTTGGTTATAATTACTCATGATACATTGAGAGATACTTCAATATGAGCCCTAGTTTGCTTGCCTCGAGGTTATCAGTAGATTAATTCTGCATTAGTCACTGGACTTGTAAAAGTCTACCAAACAGTTCCCAATCTGTTAGGAGCTTGACTAACAATTGACAAGAGTCAGGTTATTGAGGACGGCCAATGTTGTATGAACCAAGGCACCAAGCCGTCACTGTGAGCACTACAGTCAACTTAATAATAGGCTTACAATTAAGTCAGGGTAAATAACACCACCAAAATCCTAGTCATTTGTGCGCTTTCACATCCATAGATGGACAGGCTTGTCACGTAAATGTCACGTTCCAATAAAGCCTTCCGAGACAATAGCTATGGGATTAAATCACATATGTAAATACACAAAACAAGAAAAAGTAATTTATTCATAGAAGTATTCCTGTTTTAACAGAGTTTCTACCCTTCAAGGCGCAAGGCTGGAAACAGTCTTAACTAACCAAAAGTGATCAGCAGACACATTCTTAATGCTAGTGTATTAATCAGTGAACAGCCCTCGCTCACTAATAAGCCCGCACCACTAGGTTATCTTGAATATGTATAAGTTGAATTTCAGGTAATTCCACCTATTTTTTAAGGACTTGTAGGGAAGTCAGGCTTAGAACAACAATAATATAATTAATTGTTATATATAATGTCATATTACAGGTGTTCATAATGTTGAATATAGGCTTTTGCATCTGTTATCTAGGGGTGTCACAATATACCTGGAGTGTTTCACGATATATATTGCGATAAAGAAGGAATGTATTGCGATTCACATCCCGATAAATTGTATTACGAAAGCATCCACAACCATGGCCACGAGGATTATCCTTATTTAGTTATGACATAATCCCTTCTGCAGTTCCTAAGAAATAGCACATGCAAAAATCCAATATGACTGTCTGGTGGCCATTTTGTTTCTCTGTTTCATCTCAAATTGGAAGGAGTAAAACTATGAACCAGGAAGACCAATCAAACGAAGTTTCATTATTATTCCGTATGTAATTTTATATAACCCGACAGACTAATTGACTAAGTGAACGACTGACAGATGCCAGACCAGACAAAAAGCGATGAAGATGGGCTGAAAAAGCTTGTACCTTCATACTGTCAAATTTTTATGTTTTTGTAAAAAATCAACATCTGATCCATATGACTGTCACCAATGACCAAATGATAATCTGATGACATTATATCAAATGCACACATAATTGTAAAATACAAAGTCTGCTTGTCATTGATTTGGTTTGAAGACAACTGGAGTCTAGACAAACACATTCCATGACTGTAATAGTATGTTTCAGGAATACCTATTTGCAAGTTTAAAGAATTCAAGCATGCAGACTCTATAATTCAGATACTCAATCAACTGACCTCAGAAAATGCTAAAGATTGGACGACACTATCAATCTCCCGAAGAACACAGGATAAATTTCCGTCTCTCAGACGAACTAACATTACATGAATCTTTGACCTTTCATGCTGAAAATCCAGTGAATGAATCAAGATTTATTTTTACCATCCAAAAATTTGGGCGACATCATGCCTAAATCAAATCCCAAAATACATGGTTTTCATTTGTCCCCAAAATAGTTTCAATCAATCCTCGTCCCCTAGTGGCTTGTGACCCTGTAAATCTCCGATCTCAGTCTTTGATTCATTTTCAACCTATTTTTAATGTGGTGCTAGATTCTCTGCTATCGTTATCACCCTTAATTTGTCGACGATCACTCGTCAATATTCAATGAAGAAAAGTGTCTTGTAATGAACTATGCTTCCGAAGAAATAAAGTAATGCTGGGAACAGAGGAAATGGAAACTCCACCAATGACAGGCACTCCACTTAGCGAGTTTATCTACAATATGTTGACAACAATTCAAGACCCTATAGCAAACAATCACAGGGGAGAATCGGCACAACCAAGAGTAAGGGACTGCTGAAGTATCTCCCCGAGTCAGCACAACCAAGAGTTAGGGACTGCTGAAGTATCTCCCTGAGTCAGCACAACCAAGAGTTAGGGACTGCTGAAGTATCTCCCTGAGTCAGCACAACCAAGAGTTAGGGACTGCTGAAGTA